>NW_027505331.1:0-165506 GCF_021521415.1 Bidens hawaiensis | reverse complement strand
CCGCTACTCAAAAGGCCGGTAAATACCTAGTTGCGGCCTCACCATTTATGGATGCACCAATTGCAGTTGATAACATTACTGCCACCGCGTCTCTACATTACTCGGGTACCGTATCTTCTACCGCCACTCAGCTGATTGCTCCTCCACCAAAAAACGCCACTCCTGTGGCTAACAGTTTCATAAATTCGTTAAGAAGCTTGAATTCCAAAAAATACCCCGCCAATGTTCCGTTGACCGTTGATCATTCATTGTTTTTCACAATTGGTCTAGGGATCAACCCGTGTTCAACTTGTGTTAATGGTAGCAGGGTTGCGGCTAGTATTAATAATGTCACGTTTATTATGCCCAAAACCGCGCTTTTACAAGCACATTATTTCAATATAAGTGGTGTATTCACCGATGACTTCCCTAGCAAACCATTGATACCCTATAACTACACAGGCACACAACCAACAAATCTTGCAACTACAAACGGTACAAGGTTATACAGACTTCCTTATAACGCCATGGTACAAGTTGTTTTACAAGACACAGGGATGCTAACCCCTGAGAGTCATCCACTTCATTTGCACGGGTTTAACTTTTTTGTTGTCGGAAGGGGGATTGGTAACTACAACCCTGCTACCGATCCTAAGAAATTTAATTTGGTTGACCCTGTTGAAAGAAACACCGTTGGTGTCCCAGCTGGTGGTTGGACTGCTATTAGATTTAGAGCTGACAATCCAGGTAAACAATCGTGCTTATATTTCTAATATTCGTTTGATTCTACAGCCTTTTATTGTTGATTTATATGAAACATACATCATTCCATTTTTTTGTTTTAAATCTTGTAGGTGTGTGGTTCATGCATTGTCATTTGGAAGTACACACAACATGGGGATTAAAAATGGCATTTGTTGTAGACAATGGTAAAGGCCCAAACGAGTCGGTTATCCCACCTCCTAGTGACCTCCCAAAGTGTTAGAACAATTAACGAGCGAGTTACCAAAGAGTTCTTTTGGGCAGCCAAAACTAAGTTGCTCCCGGTCAAATAAACCAAGTATAAACCAAGCCCAGTTGCTATTGGTCTTTAATATCATGTATTAAAAGTGAGTTAAGATTTTATTTTTTTTTTTAATTTCTGTTGTTAAATATATTGCCCTACGAAGTTGAGTGGTTGTGTAATTATTTGTGGGATTTCAAATACAGTTTATAAGGCTTTAAAAATACTAATCTAAGATATCTTTGGTTGTGGATTTTTTATGTGTTTGGTTTTGGTTTACGGATTTTTTTTAATTGGTTGGAGTTATATAATGTCAAAGGATATTTGAATTTATGATGAAACTTGAATTTCTTGAATTTTAAGTTCAATGCCCTAAGTTTTAGTTACAAGCATTTGATTTTTATCCTGTATTTGGATATAATGTCCGACCTAATTAACAAATCTTATAACAAAATTTGTATATCTTAATCTAAACTGCATTTAATCTTAATTCTTATAAATGTATAAGCATCTAGCTCAAGGAATTTGTTGGAGAAACTATAATCACTTTAAACAATTGCAGGTTGAAAGAAACAAATTTGTAATTAGAATTTTGACTAGCTAGAAAGTTGTTGATGTATATATAGTGGAAAACCTGCATATTATCGTCTTGCATAAAAAGGTGCTTTAAACATTTAAATATAAACATATAAAAGTAAAAATGTTCATGAGTTAGTCAAATATTACTAAAAATCAACCATGAAAATATGCATCGCTCAAACATGGGACCATATGGTCCATATGACAGCAATCATCTTCTTGATATAGACCGAATGACTGCCTAAACGACTCTAAATTGTTTTGACGTGTGTTAAGCTCGGATTCCACCTTTGTTACCGAGCCACCATGTCTTTTAATCCTCATCACCACCTTGGACGACCATACTCCTTTCAAACACATCATGGCTCTTTAGAAACTTTATTTCTTGCATCTATAGGCTTAAAACTCACGTATGGTGAGTGTGTGAAGTCCAAAATATGAATTTTTGGGTTCAAGGAGGTTTGATTAGTGTGTACTTAAAGAAAAAGTCAAGTTTGATTCTTAACATCAATTATAAGCAACCTTCTTCATCTTGGTAAGAAACCTTGATCCAAAAAAAAAAAAAAAAAAAAATCTTTATGTTTAACTAAGCTTAATGATGGTATTTTCACCAGAATCTTATTAGGATTTAAGATTTCAGTTTTTAAGTGTTGATTTGGACATCATAACTCGTTCTTCATCTTCATGGTTAAGGCCTTCTACATTCCAAATATTGAGATGTGTACGTTTTAAAGGAAACTTGTCACAAGCAAGGTTAAAATCGGACCAAATGTGATATTACAAGGTCTAGAATGGAAGATCTCAAACCACATCTAAGTCAAACACCATCATCACTTCAAGTGTTAATTATATATATGGATGCGTCATTCAAGCATATTCGGTGGCGAACCTAGAATTTTATTTACGGGGTCGATCGGAAAATTTTGGGTGTCTGTCTTATATCACCAAATTTATAAAAATAATTGGTTGTGCATACAGGTGTGGTCAAGTCCGGCCCGACATGCAATAAAAGGATAAACAAATTAAATTTCCTAAAGTTTATTTATCATATTTATTAGGGCCGTTAATTTATGACACGAACTTGTTAACACGACATGGGTTTTAATAGGTTTGGGTTTGTGCTAGGGATGAGCTCGGTACCGACCAGTACCGGTACCAAAAATCCCAATCCCGAAAATTGCAAATTTTTGGTACCGGTATTTAAGGTAAAATTCGGGAAATACCGGTACCGTACCGGTCCCGATAACTCAAAACCTTAGTACTAATTCGATATCGACGGTACCAAATCGGTACCGGTACCAATCGGCACCATACCGATTTTTGCTCATCCCTAGTTTGAGCTTAACAAGCTTCGTGTTTTAAGCAAGTCGACCTATTTAAGACATGTTTAAATTCGTGTCCTAACAGGTTAAAGACCTGTTAACCTGTTAGTAACACGTGTAGATTTTTATTTTAAAAAATATGTATATGTATGCACTCCTAAGGTCTTAAACCTAAAACCATACTTACAAACGACATTTAATTAATGCCTGTCAGAACCCAATATTATGTTTTTTATGGATGTTATGCTTTGCTTATATGGTTTTTTGTTTCAAGTATGCTATGGATTTGTCGTCTTTTGTTTCAAGTATGTTATGGATTTGTCGTTTTTCGTTTCAAATATGTTATGGATTATCTATTCATTACGACTTTTATGCTCGTTTTGAATATTTTGGTTTCGTTACACATGTATTATTCATTGTGTCTTTAAACAGGTCACTTAACAGGTCTTAACAGGTTAACATGTTACTAAACAGGTTCGTGTTCGTGTTTGGAAAAGATGACATGATTAGTTATCATGTCGTGTTCGTGTTTAGCACAACAGGTCATCGTGTCTTATCGTGTTGTGTCCGATATGTTATGGCAGTCCTATTATTTATATCTTATGAATGCATAAGTATGTTATTACGTATATTAGTAAATTTAATTTTTTGTTGTATTTAACCACCCGTATGTTATACATGCTATATCTTAGTATGCAATGATTCATCAAGCTAGTTAATTTAAGGTTAAAAATTAAATTATTATATGTTATGGTTAAAAAAATAAACGAGTTACTATTTTTTGTATTTAAATTATAAAAGTGAAAAGGTAATGTGATTATTGAAGTTTATTGAATACCCTAAGTTGAGTTGTAATATTTGAAGGTCTTGTTCAGTTGTTTGTATCTGTGTGTGTCACACCCCAACCGACGGCGGAATACGTCAAGGTGAGACGGTGATTGTTCATAGCACATGATACTACGTGTTACAATAGTCGTTAAATTTAATTTAATATCAAGCAATACAGAGATACAATGAATTGTTTTATAGTCATCTAGGTCCAATCATGCAATCCTATATCTTGCATCAAGTAATCTTCAACAAACAAATTTCCAATACCTGAAAAACATGCGAGGGTGTCAACTAAAAATAGTTGGTGAGAACATAGGTTTTAATAATATAAGTTTTAAGTTGAAAGCAATCCATATGTGTTAAGTTACTTTGTATACTTTGTGATTACAACCAAACCTCTGACACGTTTAGCGAGTCGTCTAATCCACGATTAGGCTATTATGTTTAATGTTTAACGATCGTCGGATTCTGAACACACAAGCCTCTAACTAAGGCCTGCGTGGGCGGGTCGGGCCAATAGATCTATCATCATACTACCACGGGCTTTAACAAGTTAATGGTTGTACATGCGATTAAGTATACACTTGTAATAATCACACAATGAATATCATGAATAAAGCTTGAATCAAATAATATGTAAAACAAATTGATTATGCATGTTTCCACCCCGAAGTATAAAACGTTTAAAAGCATGTAAAAGGGGCTATGAACTCACCTTCGTTGATGAATTGAGACTTGTAACGCTTTTGTTTAGAGCCCTAATGATCAAGAAAGTTGTTAGAATGTAACCCTATTTCGGTGGAATAGAATCTCCGACCTTAGGTTCCCAGGAAAAGGTAAGTGGGTCCATTCACGCCCGGACACGCCACTTGGTTTTTCCTTAGGCCGTAGCCTTGGTGACAGAACCCTTGGTTGAATATCTATAGACTTGGTGTTTGTTTGGAAGTACAATTGGATTTTAGGGTTTCAAGTGATACTTTATGGTTTAGGGTTTTAGATTATCTTTTCTAGAAAAAAATAGGTTGTTTACTATTCAAGACACGAATTTTTAAAAATAGTAAACCTTTGAGTTAGATTACGAAAATTTTATATCTTGTAACCGTATGACTTTTTTAAGATGTATATTTTTTATAAGATTTAAGTGTTTATAAAAAAATATATAAAATTCATAGACTACCAAGGGGTCTGATTTTGAGTCAGTTTAGTAGAAAAATAACTAAAAATCGATACTTTAACAAATTGAGGAGATTCTAGTTGGATAATTTTTATAATTAGAAGGTCTACAATATATCCAAAAATTGGGTCATAATTCGTAAACATGAGTGAGTTATGACATTCGTTTTGAGGCTAAAGTTATCTGTTAGGATTTTCAGCAAGACCCTTTGTTAAAGAAAAATAATAAAAACGTTTTTAAAGTTTATAAAATTTTACACCAAAAATTACAGAGATACTAGACACATAAATAACCAATTTAGGCTTTTGAAATTCATGATTTGGATATATTATGACCGAGATCTAAGCGTTGAAATAAAAGGTTTTTCTGCAGAATGAAAGAACAAAACATTATACGGAAATTAGAACTTACTAGGAAGGAAACGAGTTGTGAATCTTTGAGAGGATGATGATCACGAATTTTCAACCTTGGGGCTTTGGAATATGCAGGTTTGGAATGAATTTTAGGGGTGCTAGAGAGTTCTATTTATAGGGGTGTTTAGAGAAGAGATTATGATGAATTAGAGATAGAATTTGACTAGGACTTGAATTCAAATTTGGATAAGGCTAATATTGGAGATCAAGAATAGAATATTCTAGAAGGTTATTCTTAATTTGAATTTAAGGATATAAATAAAATTACTTTAGGATAAAATTGACAATGACAAATATTAAATCTAGGCATCCCTGGTAAAACGTGTCACGTTAACGATTAACCATGTATAACTAAATGTACATGGAAACATGTAATTGTGCATATGAAAATAATATTAATAACTAGAAATAAATAATATATGATTCCATAATAATATAGATGGTGAACTAATACATGGACCTTATTAAATACGAGTATAAAAGACTAGTGATTTCATGCATGAAAATGCATAGGTGTTACAGTGTGAGAAAAAAATAGATGGACATTGGATGCTTTTAACCATCTTTTATATTATGATAACTGTCACATCCCGATCCAGGGCCTAGAGATGTGACCAACAGTTGGTACCTGTTTTGTAAATATATCAGAGTAACGGATTCATTTTAGCGGAAGTCTTTATATATTAAAATATTAATTTACATTATCAAAATTACTCGGGAATTTAACACCCGAGTTTCAGTTTTACAAAATAGTGTTATTAATAATACAAGGATTCATGATATTCAAAAATGAGTCATCTTGAGCGATCTTCTACGATTCCAATCCTTGTATACCATCTAATTACCTGCAAGGGTGGGAAAACACGTCAGCTATATGCTGGTGAAACGTTGACTCGATAAAACATTTATAACAGTCGTTAAATACAAACATAGTTTTCTGTTTCACAAACTCAGTAGGAATGCCTGTCCATTCCCGGGATTTGTATCACTGCCCTACACACACAATTCAAGGGTTCCCCAAGTATATAGGCCCTGTTCGGAGACAACCTTCCCCTAGGCTATGTAACCCTTATGGAGAACTTGTTACGACTGACTTGGTTTTGTATGCTAATTATCAGTTATGTTTGGATCCAGACACATGTGTATTTGGTCTGAGTTGTTTTTTATTATCTATTTTGTATTATAACGATTTTAGATATTTTATCTCATGCAAACATTTATCAGACTCTTTGTAATAAACAACCAGTCTATTACAAGAGTAGAACCAGTTCAGACAGTAAAAGGTTAACATGTTCACCTTATATTATCAGTTGGAAATATCAACCTCCTTGGCTTCAGTATGCTATTAACCTATATCCATAATAGGTTTGCATAAATACCTAGTTGGTATTATTCAGCAGAATTTTTAGGTCTGTTACAGTTTCAACAGACTCGAGGTTTGATCAACAGACTCTTAAGTCTGATTCAGTTCAGCAGACTCGTGGTCTGATCAGCAGACTCTTAGGTCTGACCTAACTTTAGTATAGTTATAGTCGTTTTATGAAAATACTTTGGATTTACATATGACGTTTGGAATAGCACGCTTTGGCCTAATAGAGGATATCACGTTGGCAAACTTCTCCAGGTAAGCAAATGGGTCCCGCGGTTGATTGGGATGTATACGAATTGTTTTCCTTAGGCAAGAAGGGTCTACTAATGATAGCCCCTTCCTGTTACTACATGCCCGTCAAAATAATAACTTTGATAACATTACTTCACGTGGAAGTAACGTCTTTACTTTATAAAACATTACTTGGAAAATAATTACAGTTTAACGACTATATCCTTAACTAAGCTATATTTTATGTATTTAAAGTAACTAGTAAAGTAACTTAACCTTAATCCTACCTTAATCGGCTCGACGGAACTTAAGAACTTAAGAAATCAGCAGCACTTCGACTCGCACTTCGTTTTCAAGATTAACAGCTCGTTCGGTAGCGTAACAACACCCGCTTCTTCGTTAGAACAGCCTCAGAACCACCATAACTCTCTTGGCACGACTCCCTAGGTTATATGTGTGAGAAAAGTGTGAAAAAGGGATGAAAACGACTGAGCTCGTGGCTACCCTATTTATACCCGTTTTTGTGCATCTTCGCAATACGCGAAGATGCTTGCTTGAGCCAGTTCGCGATACGTGAAGATGTAAAAGTCGGCGCTGCAATTTTGCATGTCAACCCCGTGCTGACACGTGTCTCCTCGTCACTGGATAAGCTTTGAATTGTGTGCCAGTATCTTCGCGATACGCGAAGATGTTCCTTCTTTGCATCTTCGCGATACGCGAAGATGTATAAGTTTCAGAAATTTCATTTTAGTCATTCCACTTTCAGATTTGGCATTTTTAGCCCTTTAACTTCTCAAATTGACATTTTTGGTCCAAAACTTGATGGGGTATTTTCACGGTATTACAATAACATATTTAGATTGTACATTCATGCTTTGTTGAGTTGTGCATTATAAATGACGGCTCGATATTGAATGAAATTTATATTAAAATGTTGAAAAAGTTGAGCCCATCGCAACGGTAAGTTTCTTTATTTTTTATGATATAATATACTTAAAAATAGGGAAGAAAATAAATAAAAAAAGTAAATAAAGTTATCAAGTAAAGGTTAAAGATGACGGGGTAAATTTGTAACTATTTTTTAAATTAACAAAAGTTTAGTATAGATAGGGGGCAATGTTGTAACTATATTTGAATAAACTGAAACACACGTGATATTTAAGAATTGAATGACCTTTTTGCCCCTATTGAAGGTTGTACCATATGCTTGGTAGCTTGTAAATTACTTAATCATAAACGTCTTAATTTGCCCTCATCTCCTATATATGGTATAGATTATTGTTAAACTTACTTTATTTATTAAAAATTGAAAATGGTTTAAATTGCTGGGATGAAAAAGTTAATGCATATTTACGGTTTTAGAATAGGTGAAATTAGATGGAAAAAATTGATGTTACACTCTATGTTCCTGAGTTTGCTTAACGAATAAATGAAAAGGAAAAGAAATCATTTCCATTCCTTTCATTTCTCTCCCCTTTCCTTTCTTATCTTCATTTTCTCTTTCTTTCTTTTTCATCCAATTCCTTTCATTTGTAAAGGAAACAATTTACTCATCTTTCTCTTTATCATTTCCTATCTTTTCTTTTCTTTCTCCGCTTCAATAAAACTTGAGAACACACTAGCATTAACTTTCCTTCCCTTTCTTTTTCTAAAAAAACTTAGAAACACAATCTTGTTTTTTTTTCTCCCTTTTTCCTTTCCTTTCTTTCCTCAGGTTGAACTCAAAAACACAGCGTTAATGTAGACGGGAGAGAGGGGTGAGGCGTATGTATATACTCCACTTTTGAGATTGAATTTATGTCTTGTGAACATAGTATAACACAGTATCATATTAAATATTATTATTATTATAATGGTGGTTGAATAATTAAAACACCTACACAATATTTATAAATCAAATACATGTTGTCATATGTTAGGATGCCTAACAAGAGCTTAATACAATAATCAAAGGTAAGGTTTCCAAGAAAATGGGATCCCATTACCTTAAAACATTAGCATTGATAATAGTTAAGATGTGATGTATTTTTTAAAATCCTTTTGTTTTTTCTTCTTAAAAAGTCGTGTCATTTCCATTAAAAATGAAAATTCTATAATACTAATATAATCGTCGACTCTTATGTATTTGGCTAATCAAAGATTAGATCTAAGGATAACATAAAGAAGTCTTATTAAAAAATTACAAAAGTTACTAAATGATTTCAAGTAATATATTTGATTATTTTATCAACACTAAGTTGATAAAAACAACAAAATGCAAATGTCTTTTGTGGTATCGTCTCTTTGCTTTGTCATATTACTCATATATCACAGGTTTTCTACTAGCACGTGACTTATATACTCGCATTATAGTAGCTCAAAAATCACGTCTTGTTATAAGTTGAGGTTGAAACGCATCTTCGTATTTGAACTCGATAGAATAAAACTAAAAAAGAGTTGTAAACTATCTATGGCGCTTGTTAAAAGCGCACTATTTTTTGTTTTCGTTAGAATCATAAAGTGTTATAAGAATAATTCTAAAACCACAATTAGAGGTGGGCAATAGGCAAACCCGGTTTTTTCATGAACCGGTTTCGAGTTTTATGCCTACCTTTAACCACTCTAGCCAATAACCACAATGCATCGACTTATTAAGCAGTGGGTAGATCAAAATGTGTGGCTCATGTAAGAGTGAAACAAAGCTCTCGGTCTTCATTTAGAGCATTCCCAACCTCATCTCCGTATTTTTAACATAAACATCAATAACTCACTTCATCGAATCCCTCATCCCCATACCTTAACCTCATATTTTTAGAGGTAAATATTCACATCTCCATTTTGATGTGTCACTATTCACCCTCAAATCTATTTTTTAATATTATTTGTGAGTGGATGGAGCGGAAGAAATAGAAAAATAATTAAAAAGTGAATAAAAATGAATTGTTTAATTGAATAAGGATATATGTGAAGGACGGGTTGTGAGAGGTTTTTTAAAAATAAGAGATAAATTTAGAAAATTATGTGTTTTAATTAAACAAGTTTTCATACCCGCGCATTACGGCGTGCAGATGTTTATGTGTTTATGTGTTTACATGTAGTATGAAAAGAAGACGAAATTCATGAATTTATAAATAATGAAATCCAAATGAAAATAAGCAATCGTCTCCACCAAAAGTTGTAACCAAACAAATGTTGTACATCAAATGAACTCTAATTTAAGTCAGAACTACCATTTTTTTTTTGGTAATTAGAGTGCCCAAAATTTGTTATCTAGCTTTGAACTCCAAAAGCTTGAGGGGCCCTAAAATCATAACTTATTTTATTTTCTAACTAAGATATGTTTGGTTGAGGTAATGAAATGAAAGAAAGAATGTAATGAACAAGAGGATGATATAGATCATTATCATTCATTTATTTTGTTTGGTTAACCTATGAAATGAAATGAATTATTACTTAATATTGTTTGGTAGCAAACACCCCCCCTCCCCCCCCCCCCCCCCGGCAGGAATGAAATAAATTTAATAAAAAATACTTTTATTTCAAAATAAATAAAAAAATACCAAAAATAAATTTGCAATGACAACGGTAGTGGTGGTAGCGTGGGCAACGATGATAGCGGTGGCGGTCAGGCAGTGACCATGGTGGTGGTGGTGGTGATCAAGCAGTGGCGATGGCGACGGCGGTGGTGGTGGGGTGGTGATGGTCAAACAGTAGTGGTGGTGGTAGCGGTGGTGACAGTGGTGGTGGTGACGGTTGTAGCATTGGTGGTCAGGTGGTTGTGGCGACTCTAGCGGTGGTGGTGGTGATGACGGTGGTGGAAGTGGTGGCAGTTAGGTGGTAGCGACGGCAGTAGCAGTGACGATAGCGTTGGTGGTGGTTGTTGTCAAGTGGTGGTGTGAAGAGAGTATGGTGAAAGATCAATGGAAAGAAAGAAAAAAGTGTAAGAATAAATAGTTTTGATGGAATGAAATTCATTGTGTAATAGTTGATTACATTCTATTAACCAACCAACGTTCATTTTTTCATTTCATTTTTTTTATTATTTCTATATACTAAACGTTAGCTTATATGTTAGACACGTCTAGTTTAAGCTTAAGCATCAAAATTATAACTCAACTCAAAACCCAATCAATAGGCATGTCTATATGAACATGTGGATTTATCAATTTTAGCATGTCTCTTTGTTATTTTAATGATGATAAAAATAGGTGGACTGAGTTATGGGCCCAGCCATCCTCATATATACTTAGTGGTCCACATATGGCATACCCATGGTCCACGTCTTAAGTAGGCTTCAATAATGAAGGAAGTGTGGTGGGGTCAGGTTGGTGGTCTTTCGCCTCTTATTTTTTGATATAAGGACCGAAGGACACCTGCAAATGCCCCAAGGGGAAGGGTAATCCAGTAACTTTACAGATTGAGATGTTATCCTAAATTCATTGTTCATTGGAAGATGCAAGTCACGGATTGTCACGTTATCCTAATTTCAATATTTATTGGTTGCTGCACCTCTCAACCTTACCCCTACACCACTTCCACTCAATGTCTGTTGAATTGTTCGTTATTTGACATTCTAGTTCAATGGGACGGGATCTTATGGTTTTAAATTTGAAGCCTAATTCAGTTGGATTTTTCTATTGTGGTGATTTTTTTTTTGATGGGGTTCCTAGATGAGTCAAAGGTGAAACGTCAAAATCAGTATAGACAGCTGATGTTCCGTCTCAAAAAGTATCACTCGAGTATTAGGACTGGTTCCAAACGTTGTTCAGAAAGTAAAGAAGTCGAATTGTTCAAACTCTATCGGTTCCGGTTCAAATCGGTTTTCAAAACACGATTGTATTTTTATAATTGAAAAAAAAAAGTTGTGTATGCTTAATTTTCAGTTATATATCTTTTCTAAATTTGTATCTTTTATATATACAAACTTATTATACGGTTGTTAACATATTATTGATATGAAACAAACGCCTCTTTGTATATGTCTATGTAGAACGATGTATATATTAACGAAACGGAACTATAAATTTGGAAGATGCAGTTTGTGGGAACTTAATACTAGTTTAAGTTTATACATTTAAGCAAAATATATGATTATAGTGTATTTGGTATTGATGTATTTTGACATATTCTTGTCTACATGTTGAGTAAAAAGCCAACATGAATCGTGTAAATGCATTTTTTAGTGAATCATTCACACTTTAATGCTGATCAATTAAAGTATCTGTTAATAAAATTATTATGAGGCTATCAAAAAACCCTTTGGGTATGTTTGGTACGGGGTAATGAAATAGATGAGGGAATTGAATGGACGTGGTAATGGAATGGACAAAGGAATGAAATGAATCATTATCATTCCATTGTCATGTTTGGTTACCGTGTAAGAATGAAATGATTAATCACTTTATTATTATTATTAATATTTTTATTAGTAATAATAATAATAAATAAATAATAATAAATAATATTATTAATAAATGAATATTCATAATAAGTATTTTTAGGACCTCGTGTTGCCACGAGATCGTTAAACTGTATATGCGTTGTGAAATGTTAACTCATCAAATTTAAAAATAAAATATATTGATAATGTAGTAATAGTTCTAATATAATAATAGTTATATTATAATATACAAAACGATAATGATAATTATATAATGATAATATAATAACTATAATTAGAAAATCATAATAATAATATAATTATAATTTTATAATAGTAATAATGATTGTTGACTTTTTGACTTTTTCATTTCTTGAAGGAATGGAAAAAAAACACCTATACCCAAAGAAATGAAAATCCTAAAAATGGAAAGAGTTTCATTCCATTTAGAATGATTCATTCCATTCATGCACGGTAACCAAACATGCTTTTTTTCATTCCTTTGGAATAGCTTATTAGGGGGTGTTTGGTACAGAGAAAAAGAATGGGAAGAAATGGAAATAGAAATGGGAGAGAAATGGAATTGGAGAGAAATAGAAATGGGTGGAGAATTGACAATCATTTCCTTTGTTTGGTACAATAGAGAAATGGGTGGAGAAACGGGAGCAGAGACGTGATTAGGGTTCCGCCTCGGCATCATCATGGTGGAGAAATGGTGGCTCAGAGACGCGTCGCAACACCGCGAACGGAGTAGAGCGTCATCATCATCGCCGCGCAACATCAACACCGCGATTTAGGGTTCCGCCTCGCAACACCGCCTCGCGATTTAGGGTTTCGTTTTGGCTCAGAGACGCGAACGGACGTGGCTGCGGCGTCGGCCGCCGTGCCGGACGTCGGCATCATCATCACCATCGCCGGTCGGAGCATCATCATCATCATACGCGAACGGAGTAGAGCAGAGACGCGATTTAGAAGCAGAGAGAATTCCATTTCTCTTCCAAATGGAGAGAATTGGATTTCTCTACTTTTTGCCTACACCCAATTCTCAGAGAAAACCAATTCTCCGCCCAATTCTCCGCCTAATTCTCCCAAACAAGAGAAACCTAATTCTCCACCCTCAAATCTCTCTACCAAACACCCCCTACATTCCACCTTTCATCCCTTCATAACAAACACTATCCAAGTTGGTGAGAGAGGGAATCTTAGATAATTCCTACCCTTCATTAACAAAACATAAGATTGCACCTTAAATTGATTTAAAAAATGACCCTTTTAGCTTAAATCATACCACACATCATGTTTAGTTATTGATGTCTGTGTATTTGTTTTTGTTTGAAGTGTCATGACTTCAAAGTCGGATGATATTTTAATTAGACAATGTATTCTAATTAAAAGTCTAATTAAAATATCATCCAACTTCATATATATCCCTAATAACCTACAAACTTTTAAAAGGTCATATTTCAATTCAAACTTGAAATATCATATCTATATACCTTTTATAAATGTTTATTTAATTTATGACAATTTATATCTCTCGAATACATTATTCTTTTATCACATTCTTAATTCTGCTTCTCCGATTTTCTTCAATTGCATCCCAGGTTAGTAGTATTGGATGTTGAGGTGGTAACTTGTTCTTTTTCTTTTCTTTTTTTCCTTTTAACAAAAAAATTTTCCACCTACCTTGCATTTGCAAGAATGTAAACCCACGGCCTCACATTTATAAGGGGGAATGGAAAACCGTCACTTGGGCTGCAGTCATGAAATATGGTCTGCACTTGTAAGTTGTAACACGTTAACATGTGTTATCATTCAATTTATAACAAAAAAGCGGCCAAGTAAAACAATCTGTTTCCAGAATGAAGAATGATTAGACTTGTTCACATTAGCAAGAAAATATCCTTCACCATATTCCTTGGAACTTTAAAAACCATGCAATTTATCATGTGAATGAAGTTGAAGCCGTGATATAAGGCATGTGAAAGAGCTGCTTGAATTCAACAACTAGTTGAAGATATTTTAGCACTGATGCCCTTGAATGAATCAAGTACCTTCATGGTTGAATGAAATATTAAAAGAAAAAGATCAACAAATTGATGTGATTTCACTTCATATGAAACCAATCCCAATAAAATCTAGCAGTCTTCTATTGTAAAGGTGCATAACATCACATGAAATCCAAAGCTTTATAAGGTAGCTTGTTGCTAAAGTATGAAATCAATAAAGAAGGATGAGGTGATATAGAATCTATATCAAAAAATAAGTAAATTGTTACATTACGTGTTACAATTTTCCTAGCCCAAGATTATTTTTCTACCTTCGGTAATAATAAGATTTAAATAAACAAAATCTTATATATAAGTTAATAGTTTGACTTTATCCAGATTAAACCAAATCTGGTTAATTCCTGGTAAAAAATTTTAGGATTTTCAAAATCTTCACTAGTAACTATTTAATATTCTTAGTATTTAACCCATGTAGTATACGGTTTCCAACTAAGTTGTTAGATACAATTATACAAAGGTATAATACTACCAGAAACACCTAAAATTAAAAGTTTAATTTCTCTAAATAAATAAGTAAATAACATTATTAAATTGAAATTACCAGCAATAAGATAACATGAGAGAAGTGCCTATTAAAATACTATATAAGTTGGTATGCCCATCCCATATCCTCATCCAATCAAAATCCAACACTTCCACCCCACCACCCCTGTAAGATTCATTTCTTGAAGAAGGTAACCTTTTCTCATTTCACAATCTAATCATTCATCTCCAAATTCCTTCTGTATATCTTTAGCATTTCCAACTTTTGAGGAATCAAAATCCCTTTTGGTGAAACTCATCTTCACTTCTTTCCTCTTTGGATTTCAAGATTTTCCAATCTTGAACCAAACACCACCCATTCTTTCCAGTTTTAGCAACTTCAACAAGTTTAGATCTTGTTCACCATAATTTGGAAAGTTAGTCTTTTCAAGAAACAACATAAAAAATGCTTCTTGATTCAACATTTCTTGAACAACAACCCTTAAAGCTGTGATATTGTTTCTTGGTTAATAAGAATAATCTTGTTTCTTGGATAATGAAGTTAGAATCTGTAATCCTCTCACCATCATCACATATTGGAGATAGCATAAAGAACACAATCTGGACACCACTTGAGAACAAAGTGTTTGAAACTGCTTTAGCTAAGTTTGATAAAGATACGCCTGACCGGTGGCAGAAGGTGGCAGAGATGGTGCCCGGGAAGACGGTGGCGGATGTTATGAGACAATATAAGGAATTGGAAGATGATGTTAATTGTATTGAAGCAGGATATTATCCAAAATATGGGTATAATTGTAGCACTTCTGGTTTCACTTTAGAATGGGGAAATAGTAATGAGTTTACCACTGAGGGGTATGGTGCTCGAGGGCGGAGACCCTCGGGCGCAACCCCTATGGTTGTGGTGGCCGCCAATCGGCCACTGGAACACGAAAGGAAGAAAGGGGTTCCTTGGACTGAAGAAGAGCATAAGTAAGTTTAATTCTATACTCGCTATGTTATTTTTTATGTTGAATTGTTAGCATGATTTAACAAGATAAATTATCCATCACATCGTGAGTAGTGCGTGTTTTGAGTTTATAATCTATGTAAATTATGTAATCATTCTAAGTACTACTACACATATACTTCATAAGTCACTTATGAGCTTGTTGTAAGCTAAAATTAAGCCATGCTTAAACGAGTTCATATCTGAGCTCAAGTCTAAAAATAAGTTTGTTTATTAAACAAACTATACCCAAGCTTACTTATCGAGCTTGATTATAGACTCGCGAGCCTAAACAAGCATGTTTATTATACGATAACTTTTTATGAATATATCTAAATATCATAAACAAAATGCATAATTATAATCATATATATATATAGGTAATTACATTGTTAATTAATAAATTAGTTACTTATTAATAAATAAGTCGAACTCGAGCTTTGAAATTTAGAGCTTGGAACAATTAGCCGGACTCGAGTTCAATAAAATTAAATGAGCCGAGGTCAAGCTAGGTCTGCCCGGGCTTGTCCTTGACTCGGCTTGTTTACACCCTACTTACAAGATACATAAAGGTATCACATGTTTAATTAAATAAATAAATTGATTATGTGTTTGTTTACTAAGATTATATATTTATTTGTTAAAAATTAAACGAGCAAGAACAATGTATTTCATTAAAAATAACCAATGTATAATCTAATATTTATAATATACGTTATTTTCATTTGTTCGAGAATAAGTATCAACATTTTACAACCCGGCCAAAGTTATAAAAGTTTGTCAAATATACTATATGACATTGGGTATTTGGGAATTTAATCATAGATTGTTCCTGCTGGGATTAAAAAAGTACGGCAAAGGAGATTGGAGAAACATTTCACGGAATTTTGTGGTGACAAGAACACCTACTCAGGTGGCAAGTCATGCTCAAAAGTATTTTATCCGACAACTTTCCGGTGGAAAAGATAAAAGAAGAGCAAGCATTCATGATATAACAACGGTTAATCTTAACGAAAACCACCTCTCTTCGCCAGAATCTAAAACAACCACTTCAGTGGAGCAATGCAACCAAACACATGGGAATTTATTCACATCCTTTAGGTATGGAGGTAACACAATTAATGGCGGTGGTGGCGGCTGTGGTGGTGGTGATTTACATGAATCTTATGGTGCACCACATAATATGGTTTTTCAGATGCAACACACATATCCTCACTGAAAATCTATTGGCTATTGGATTCCTATGATTTGGATGGTTTTTATTGGTTGTTTTCATTAAGCATCTTATGATTCTAATTGTACTTGATTAATGATTAGACTAAAAGGCATGATTTTCCTAGTACAAATCAAAATGAGTCAACACTAGTGAATGGATGTCACCATCTTCATTATTAAAAAATAAATAAAAATCCAAGACAACATTTCTATCCCATGAATCTACAAACAAATCATTAGTGATGCTAATGATCCTGTTCAAATGGGTGAAGCTAGGCCTAACTGGTTTGTTTCTTAGACGTTGGTTTTGTTTTTATAGATTGGTTGACAGAACGGTTTAGTTTACGAAATAGTCTGAAAAAATGAAAAAATGTCTAGTATATATCAAAATGGATTATAAACAATTGATTAATTCTAATATTATAAAAAACCCAATATAGTTCTAAAAGTTTTCTTTTTGTAATATTACCTTTTCTCGACTTATAGTCGTGTTTTATTCAGAAGTCACATGTCAATGAACATGTTATAATTTGTAAAGTCCTAGAACATGTCAATCCAGTTTGTATAAAAAGTTATGTATTTTGAAGGCTTGTAGACTTAACCTGCAAATCCGAACTGATACTAGACCGTAGTATTACTACAAAACAGAGTGTGTTCAACGACAGACAAATAAGTTGGAAGTCTCTCTGTTGTAGTGTTATCTATTGGAAGCCAAAGCGTGGATAAGTATTTAACATACGCGTGCTAAGATCGAGGGATCAAGAACGAGGAGCATGACCAACAAATGGTTGTGATTTCACTCACTTTATGTTTTCTGACCGTTCTTTTATTTATATATTTTATAATAAAAGCTAAACAATGCTTTCTTTAATTCTAACTATTTAATATTTCTTAATTCAAACTCTAACACATTAGTTGTAAAATATTCTATTATTTCAGTTAATTAAACAAAAATGTTTTTGTTTACATCTAAAAATATTTATCCTTACATTGCAAAGTTTAAACTCAGTCACTCTTATTGAAGAAACACTAATCAGCCCCGGGCAGATTACGGATAACCTGGGAGTTAGATAGGTGTTTCCCATGAGGGGTTAGACCCGGCAAAAATGGTTCTTCTGATAACCTGCAAAACAGACACCGTGAGCTCGTCACTGAGAAGGGGGGGTTCCTCCTTGTGACCACCCTCCGGCGTGAGAATCAGACTAGATTGCTCTTGAATATAAATGTATATTAAGAGATTGCTAGAGCAGATATCAGGTATAATATGTAATACGAGATAGTATATGATAAGATGATAAGATGAGATGATCATACCATTTGGGGTATTTATAGCCGAAGGTAGGTTTCCAAGAAGGTATTGCCGGCTGAATAGTATTCCTGTTCTACCAACTGTGGCCTACGCACGTGCCCTGCTGGTAGTTGGTGGGTAGGCAGCGGCTGACAGTGACCAGGCCTGCTGTGTACTATTCCTTTTCCACCAACTGCCGGCTATGCACGTGGTATGACAGGAGTTGGTGAGTAGGCAGCGGCTAATAGTGACATACAGTACAGGAGCATGCTGCTCGCCATACTGTTGTCAATAAGCTGTCGTATCTTTAGTCAGATCTTTTGCCCATACCTCGTCAGGTACAGTACAGAAGATCTTCCCGTATCGTACGGACTGGCTTATTTGGGCGGGAGTATTCCCCCTCCCGCCTTTGTGCGGGATTGTTCCCGGCTTTGCTCATTCCTTCAGGTGACAACTGAATTATTGAGAGCTAAGTGCCTTGTGCGTGTAGCCTTGCTGCGCGGGTGGCCTTCTCTGATGGCTTGTATCCGCAGCTGCGGGAACAGGCGGAGTACTTCACCATTGGGAGGCATTTCCTGCGGGAACAGCTTGCGTACTGCGCGTAAGGACGTCACGTCTCTGAGCATGGTGGGTCCTGCGGATCCAGTTGGTTTCTGCGCAGACGTCTCTGTTCAAGGTGAGTCTTGCGGGTCCAACTGAGCTCTGCTGGGACCTACCTCTTCAAGTCCCCCAGTCCAATGTTCTTCTCATGAATGTTTAATAAAGTGAGGTGAACTTTTGGACTTAAGCAAAGGGTTTTGAAAAGGGTTTAGTTTTAAGGTTTTCCATGGGGATTCTTCCCGCGGAAGTCCTTGTCACTTGCAGAAATTCCCGACTTTCCTGCTTGATCTTTGGGTACGATGCGGGTAGGTCTGTAACCTCCTCGCAAGTCAGGAGCGTTGAGTCCCACTTGTGTAGATTCTCCATGAGGTTTTGGTAGTTTTGAACATAGTGATCAATTATGTTAAAACCACCAATTCCATCCTGGAGCTTCAAACAATGTAGTTCTCGACGTTCCCGCTATGCGGGGATGTTATTTCCGTTTCCGCAAGCATTGCCCAGAAGATCCTTGGTTTCAATTCCCTGCGGAGCGCTAGGTATGTGAAGGGTTTTGCCTTGACACTGTACCCGCACTCGTCTTACGGTTATTTTACTTCCAAGGTATTCCTGGCGTCAATTCCCTGCGGGTGCTAAGTATGTGAAGGGTTTTGCCTTAACACTGTACCCGCACCCGTCTTATAGTTACTTGGTCGCCGAGGTATTCTTGGCTTCAATTCCTTGCAGGTGTTAAGTATGTGAAGGGTTTTGTCTTAACACTGTACTCGCACCTGTCTTACAGTTACTTGGTTGCCAAGGCAAGGGGTATTTTCCCGCTTACTTTTGAATCTTTTTGAAATTTTTTGAAATTCGAAGAGTTGGTGAAAGGATAAGAACAATCCAAACTGCTGAAACGTCGTGCGACGGTTTCTTCTGACTGTGTCAGGACGTGCAGGAAGTTATGGTGACGTGACAGTACATGGTCATTCCAGACGCTTTTTCAGGCGCGTGGGCGCGATTTTTCGGGCGCGTGGCCACGAAATTAATGGCACGCGTCTTTTCAACAGCTGTTGCCAGCTTGCTTTTTGCCACGTGTCATAGTTTCATTGCACCTTCGATTTCTCTCTCTTCCGCATTAAATTCATCGCATTAATTGCGATTAGTATATAAAGGGGGAGAGGGTCCTTTGTAATCCACACTTTCACTTTTCTCTTCATCTTCAAGACGATTTCCGGCGAATACTCACCTTTTCAGTCGAGCATTCTCTTGAAATCGTTTTCTTCTTTCATATCTGCAAGATGTCTTCTCACGATCTTGAAGCTACAGCCCAGGAGGCTGGGGTGTACGCCGATGACAAGAGTACTGCTGGCGAGTGCCAGTGTGCTCTGCCTGTCGATCTATATCAGTACATCGTCAGGAAGTTCATGCTCGAGTCTCTCGAGCCTGAGTTTCCTGAACCTCATCAGACGGTGTATGATGCCCCCAGAGGCAAGATCGGGGTATATGCTGCATTCTTTGTCTGTGGGAATCTTAGGTTCCCTGTGACAAAGTTTGTGTACCGTGTCCTAGAGAGGCATGGTGTACACCTGACCGAGGTGCACCCGATGGCGATCGCGAAGATTCGCCACTTCGAGTGGGTGTGCCGGATTCTGGGCATTGAGCCCTTCGTCGACCGCCTGATGACCTTCTACTCCTGGAGGTGCATCCAGGGGTGGTATACTCTGATAACCCGGATCAAGGGTTTGAAGATTTGCGCAACCGAGTGCAGTCTTCGTTCATGGAAGCGGGAGTTCTTTTTTATCTCCGCTCGCGCCATCCCCCTTTCCATGAAGTTCAAGAATGGGCAAGCACTCCCCAGCCTTCACGCCTCCAACTACCAGGAGGCGGAATGGTTCTCGAAGATATCCCGAGTCCAATCTCCGGTTTACCGCTTTGCGGAGTCCGGGATGGTGATGCTCGGGATGAGCCGGGTGTGGAAGGATGCGGATGCGCAAAAGATCCCGATCGTCCTCGAATACGGTTCGAACTCTGTTCCTTATGGTATGCTTCATTTCTTTTTGTTGATTTAGAATCTCTTCTAACTTCTTTCCTGTTTATTTCAGAGGGGAACGACTTGCAGTCGCTCCTGTATCCGCGGGAGGCTGATGGTCCCGCTCGGATGGGTACTCGTGCTCTAGATGAGAACGATTTGCCCATCCTTGCACAGACGGCGGATCGGTTTGTGGAGGTTTACCCGCCAGGCCACGAGATCCTGAGCGCCAGGCGGCCAGGTAAGGCGTTATTCAACCCTCGACCCCTCAATGTTGAAACCTCTGCTGGAATTCCTCTAATCTTGTGTTCTGATGAGGAATCCACAGATGGTCCTCCGTTGGTGCAGAAGAAGAAGGCTGCCGGCGGGAAGGGGAAGGCGAAGGTGGCCTCCACTGCCGATCCGGTGCCTCGGTCTGATTCAGAGACCGAGAGCGAAGAGGTGGCGGGGAACCCCGGTGGTGATAAGACCACTGCTCCGGAGGCTACGACTGTTACCTCCGGAGAGCCCAGGATGACAACGGTGAGCGGCGTGAAGAGGCCGGCTCCATCGGGTTCATCCCCGCCTGTCCGCACTTTTAAGCTCAAGAGAACCCGTAAGTACAAACTACCCTTATTTTTAACTTCATAGCTTTCCATCATTAATACTTATCTTCCTTGTGCAGGCGTGGATGTTGACGCATTCCAGGGTGGAGCAGGGAGGAGTACCTCCGGACCCATGACGGTAGGCTTGGTCAGCCTACCTGAGACGACGACCCAGGCGCAGCGCCTGCGCCTGCTTCCGCTGGTTCAGTTGCTCACTCCGTTGAGCCAACTGTTCCAGCTGTGATGACATCACCGCCGGCTGTCAGTGCCATATTTACCGCATCTTTCACTGAGCCGGCGGTTACTTTTTCTGCGAATTCCGCAGCGGCGACCACGGTTGTGAGTTCATCTCCGTTGGTTATTACCGCGGCGGCCTCCATGCCTCCGACGTCGGCAGCTACAGCCGATCCTTCAGGTATGCTTGGGGCTTCTCGCCAACCTCTGCCTCCTTCCCATCTGCCTGACCTCTTGGATGGATTTCCCTTGGGTTCAGGTGATGGGTTTGGCGGCTATCGGCCTGTTGTTGACCCTACAGGTGCGTAGGGTTCTTTTGGCCTCTTTTTTTTTTTTTTTTATATCATCTTTTCCTAACTGCTTTTTGTTTTTTGCAGTGTCGGATTCCAATGAAGTGTATGTTCCACGATGGAACATCCGCCGAGGAACAACCCTTCGCACACCTGTGGAGTGCGTGGAGTGGGCTCGTCACGCAACTCCCAGTGGTGCGTTGAGGGAAGCCATGGCTAGCTACCAGGAGGGCAGGCTAACCAATGAGCTTCGGGTTCTCCTTGCCCGGATGCAGCAGCGCGTCGAGCTGCTTTGTCGTGAAAACGACAAGTTAAAAGCAGCTCGCATTCAAAAAGTAGCTCGGGCGCGGGCTGTCCGGGAGGAGAACGTAAGGCTTACCGCAGTGGCTGCGGAAAAGGAGAAGGCCTTCAAGGCCCTCGAGGTTGAAGTTCAGGCCCGGCTCGAGGACCGTTCCAAGGCTGCCCAAGCTGTTAACGAACAGCTTCGGCTGGCTAAGGAAACTGCACGGAACGCAACCGAGAGGGCCACCAAGGCTGAAGCTGTTGCTGAGCCTCTACGCGTGGAGAATGAGGAGCTTAAAGCCAAATTAGAGGCTCTCCAGCAGGCTCATGATGCCTTGGCGATGGAAGACGCCAAAAAGCTCCAAGAGATCTTGGACCAGAGGGGGGTGCTTGACCACACTGAGCGGAAGCTAAAGGGCGTCGAAGAGGCTGCGGCTAAAGAAGTGTTGCTTGCCAACCTCAACAAAAGTGAAGCCGAACGCGCCCGTAACGAAGCTCAAGCCGCCCTCCAAGAAGCTCTGGTTGCCAAGGAATGGCTTCTTCGAGAAGCGTTGTCTCAGGTAAGCTTTTCATGTCTTTACGCTTTTCTTTGTAAATATAAAAGGTTTTGATACTTGTATTTTTTTTCTTTTTGTAGGTTGTGCATCGGGTCTTCACGGAGACGTCTTATGACGATGCTATGAGCGCAGCCCTCAACGCTTCTCATGAGGATGGGGAAAAGGCCGGCTTCCTACTTGGTCTAGGGTTCGTTGAGAAAGGCATCCCGCCTTCCAACTTCCCTTTATTTGATGTGGATACTGAAGCTATATACGACCAAGCAGTGAATCAGTATGCCGCCTTCCCGCATCCGGTGGTGGAGAAGGTAAACGAAGCTGCTGCTGCTGATGATGGGCTAGCTTTCCTAAGCTTTCCTTGAACCGCCACGCTCTACTGATGGTGCTGGTCCAAGTGGAAGTGGCCCTGAAGCTTGATCCTGAAGATCCCTTCCCACTGTTAGGATAGGTTTAGCTTGTATAGATTTATATTCTTGTAGGCGGGTAGTTACCCGGCCATTCTTGTAATGAATATTATGAAATATAAATCTTTGTGCGGGTAAGACCGCTATCTTCACTGGATTACTTGCTTTATAAACGTTATATGACTTGCATACTTTAGTTTAAATTAGCAATTTTCTAAGTGTTTAGAATAAGTTAACCTTTGAACGTGGTAGATAATAGGTTGAAGTTTTGCTTCCTCTTTCGTGATTGTGCGGGTAGGACCGTCACTTGCACTTAGTAGGATGGCTAAACTTTACCTATATCTGACCTACGTGGAGGTTTTCCTCATCTTTTTAGAAATTTCTAAGTGTTTAGGATAAGTTAACCTTTGAACGTGGTAGATAATAGGTTGAAGTTTTGCTTCCTCTTTCGTGATTGTGCGGGTAGGACCGTCACTTGCACTTAGTGGGATGGCTAAACTTTACCTACATCTAACCTGCGTGGAGGTTTTCCTCATCCTGTTAGAAATTTTCTAAAGTATTTTGAATAAGTTAACCGTTCGTCGCGCGGTTGTCAATAGGTTCGGTTTCCTCTCATGATTCGTGCGGTTAGGACCGGCACTTTCATTTAGTTGGATGACCAAAGTTTACCTATGACTGACCTGCGTGAAGATTTGCCGTTTTTTGGGTTTATGCGGGTTTTGCCGCCTTCCCCACGCAACGACTTTCCACGTAATTATGCGGTGAAAACCGGCATCAGTGTTGAGTAAATTAACCGTTCGACGCTCGGTTGTTAATAAGTTAGTGTTCAGTTTCCTCTATCATGATTCATGCGGATAGACCGGCACTTTCATTTAGTGGGATGACTGAACTTTACCTTTAACTGACCTACGTGAAGGTTTGCCGTTTTTTGGGTTTATGCGGGTTTTACCGCCTTCCCCACGCAACGACTTTCACACTTATGTATGCGGTGAAAACCGGCGTCAGTGTTGAAAGTTCATAAAGTATAAATGTAAAATCATCAGCGTCGATGTTCTAAGGAGAATCATTTCCATTAGAAGTGGCTCTGGGCCTTTTCTTTACAAATTTGGAATTGATCTACATGCAAACTGTGTAATTGAGCTCCCTTCCATGTTGTTGGGATGGGAGTGCCATCGAGCCGATATGCACCTGGTTCGGGATCTCGTTGTTTGCGCAGTATGTAGTCTCCAACATTGAAGCTGCAATTTTATTCGTGTTTTCCCCAACTGGGGTTCTACACGCATCAGCCTGCTCAGCGTTCATTGCGCCACGAGGTGCGCGAGCGTCCCATCTCTGACAAATGCTTCGACCATGTCCTTTACGTCTGTGCATTCTTCAGTGTTGTGGCCTTTTGTCCTGTGAAAGTCACAGTATTTGCTCCGATCAGCATTGTGACGATGTCGGATTATTGGAGCCTTTGGCCATGGGAGCTCCTCAGTGGCGAATATCTCGGTGACGCTTTTGGTGAGTGGCGTCCATCTGGAGTTCTTGTTTGACTGTACGTTATCCCTTCCGCCTAACCGATGTTGCAAGCCGGATGAGGTGTCAAAGTTTACCCTTGACTGCCAAATGCCTAGCTTCCGCTTTTTGTTTAGTCGGGCGGTAAGGACGTTGTCTTCTCTTGTTTTCTGGGTGTAGAGGTTTGTGCTCTGGGGGAGATCTCTACCCAGTTGCTTCTCCGTTTCCGCAAAGCGTTTTGCTGCTGTCATGATGGCATCCCATGTGGATGGCATGCCATATTTACCCGTTAAGGTGCGGATGAGCTCTGGGTCGTTCGCGCCCTGGATGAAAGCAGCGCGAACAAGATCTTCGCTGATATTACCCAGATTTAGCTTCTTTGAGTTGAAGCCAGTGATGAAGTCTAGCAAAGATTCATCTTCCTCTCGAGTGCATTTGAGGATTGTCCATTGCTCTTCGGTATACTT
Organism: Bidens hawaiensis; assembly: GCF_021521415.1. Taxonomy (NCBI): domain Eukaryota; kingdom Viridiplantae; phylum Streptophyta; class Magnoliopsida; order Asterales; family Asteraceae; genus Bidens; species Bidens hawaiensis. The sequence continues at coordinate 140,289 of NW_027505331.1, read as the reverse complement.
TCTTTGTTGGCTGAAGTGTTGGCTAAACTTCTGTTGGAAGTCTGCCCAGTCGTAGATGTGGTTGACCGGTAGACGATCGAACCACGCTCTAGCTGCCCCAACAAGCGTCATTTGGAACATGTAACACCACGTAGGTTCCGTCCAACTACTGACGGTTGCCCCCGCTATGAACCTGTTCAAATGATCGTCTGGATCAGATATACCATCGTAAGTGCCGATGTTGGACATCTGTTTGGCACTTTTCGGGACGATTGCTTCCGCAATGTCCCTTGCAAATTTGGACGTTCCCGCCTTTGCAGCAGTTGGTGTAAATGTTTTCGAGAAGTCACGTGGATTTCCGCCTGTGTTTTTTGGTTTGAAGGTTTCTTCAAAATGCCTTCTCGGTTGGGAGTCCGTTTCCTTACGCTTCCCTTTCGCCCTATGACGAGGGTTTGCGTCACTATCGGATTCCTCCGAATCATTGTCCCAGTACTCTCCAAATTCGTCAGCCTGTTGGACGGAACGCAAGCGTTCGTCCAACTCAGCTTGGAATTCCTTCTGACGTGCCTCCGCCCACGCTTTAACTTGTTCAAGTGTTTGGCGGGGGAGTCTCGTCTGTTGTCTTTCCGCCTGGGTATTATTGAATCCCAGGGGATGGTTGTTTACTGCACTTGCCCCAGCTTGGGTAACTGGGGTAGTGTTCGTAAAATTTACTGCACTTGCCCCGGCTTGGGTAACCGGGGTAGTGTTCGTAAAAACTGTGTAATCACCGGTATTCCCCCCAGTAGCTGGGGTTGTGGTTACCGGAGTTTCTTTAACCATCTTTCCAGAAGTTTGAAAAAACTGAAAAGAAATGAAGTTCTAGCTTTTATGCACGGATGGCGCCAATGAAGAAACACTAATCGGCCCCGGGCAAATTACGGATAACCTGGGGGTTAGATAGGTGTTTCCCACGAGGGGTTAGACCCGGCAAAGATGGTTCTTCTGATAACCTGCAAAACAGACACCGTGAGCTCGTCACTGAGAAGGGGGGGTTCCTCCTTGTGACCACCCTCCGGCGTGAGAATCAGACTAGATTGCTCTTGAATATAAATGTGTATTAAGAGATTGCTAGAGCAGATATCAGGTATAATATGTAATACGAGATAGTATATGATAAGATGATAAGATGAGATGATCATACCATTTGGGGTATTTATAGCCGAAGGTAGGTTTCCAAGAAGGTATTGCCGGCTGAATAGTATTCCTGTTCTACCAACTGTGGCCTACGCACGTGCCATGCTGGTAGTTGGTGGGTAGGCAGCGGCTGACAGTGACCAGGCCTGCTGTGTACTATTCCTTTTCCACCAACTGCCGGCTATGCACGTGGTATGACAGGAGTTGGTGAGTAGGCAGCGGCTGATAGTGACATACAGTACAAGAGCATGCTGCTCGCCATACTGTTGTCAATGAGCTGTCGTATCTTTGGTCAGATCTTTTGCCCATACCTCGTCAGGTACAGTACAGAAGATCTTCCCGTATCGTACGGACTGGCTTATTTGGGCGGGAGTATTCCCCCTCCCGCCTTTGTGCGGGATTGTTCCCGGCTTTGCTCATTCCTTCAGGTGACAACTGAATTATTGAGAGTTAAGTGCCTTGTGCGTGTAGCCTTGCTGCGCGGGTGGCCTTCCCTGATGGCTTGTATCCGCAGCTGCGGGAACAGGCGGAGTACTTCACCATTGGGAGGCATTTCCTGCGGGAACAACTTGCGTACTGCGCGTAAGGACGTCACGTCTCTGAGCATGGTGGGTCCTGCGGATCCAGTTGGTTTCTGCGCAGACGTCTCTGTTCAAGGTGAGTCTTGCGGGTCCAACTGGGCTCTGGTAGTTGGTGGGTAGGCAGCGGCTGACAGTGACCAGGCCTGCTGTGTACTATTCCTTTTCCACCAACTGCCGGCTATGCACGTGGTATGACAGGAGTTGGTGAGTAGGCAGCGGCTAATAGTGACATACAGTACAAGAGCATGCTGCTCGCCATACTGTTGTCAATGAGCTGTCGTATCTTTGGTCAGATCTTTTGCCCATACCTCGTCAGGTACAGTACAGAAGATCTTCCCGTATCGTACGGACTGGCTTATTTGGGCGGGAGTATTCCCCCTCCCGCCTTTGTGCGGGATTGTTCCCGGCTTTGCTCATTCCTTCAGGTGACAACTGAATTATTGAGAGCTAAGTGCCTTGTGCGTGTAGCCTTACTGCGCGGGTGGCCTTCCCTGATGGCTTGTATCCGCAGCTGCGGGAACAGGCGGAGTACTTCACCATTGGGAGGCATTTCCTGCGGGAACAGCTTGCGTACTGCGCGTAAGGACGTCACGTCTCTGAGCATGGTGGGTCTTGCGGATCCAGTTGGTTTCTGCGCAGACGTCTCTGTTCAAGGTGAGTCTTGCGGGTCCAACTGGGCTCTGCTGGGACCTACCTGGCTTATTTGGGCGGGAGTATTCCCCCTCCCGCCTTTGTGCGGGATTGTTCCCGGCTTTGCTCATTCCTTCAGGTGACAATTTAATAAGATGATAACTAACGTTTAATAACAAAACATTATAAAGGTCATACATATGATTATATGAATTCAATACACTTTTGAGAAATATGGACTCGTTTAAGATTTTCAAGGTTTCTTTTTTTTTTTTAGTTTCGAGTTATCTATATTCAATAAAAGAAATAAATAACATAAATCTACCTGTAAATTTGTCATTGTCGCTAACTTTTACTCGAAGTACTTTCATAGGATACAAAAATTCAAATAAAACAAGACTTTATAACTTACAAAAAGCGAATATAAATCCAAATCCTGTTTAAGTTAAATTCAAATAATAATGAATTATTGTAGTAAGTGAATTACAATAATAATTATTAGTTTATTGGGTACCTTTGGTTTTGTGTCTGCTGTTAGTAATCCAACTCGAATAAAACAGATTTATAGAGCCTTTTAAGGTGCCAAGAGCCTAAGAGTTGGGATTTTCATTAATGTAAATCAAATTCAAAAATAAAAAATAAATAAACTATATCATTACTTATTAAAATATGAAACTTGCACCTTCTTCTTAACAACAAAACCAGAAACAAACTCAACAGTCGCTTTATCAATCTGTTTAAATGAAAAGGAAAGAAAAATGATAATATCGATCCAATATCAATTTCAAATATTCCAATTCCAAGTTCAAATGTTGTTGATGATATGCAAGAAAATGAAGATACCGATCCACGCTTAAATATTGAAAATGATATGCAAGAAAATGATAATATTGGTCTAAATATTCCTTTGGCTTCAAGCACTTCAATACAAAATACAATCGATTTCAATGATATATCTTCCATCTGATCTCTTTGATAGACCACCTATTGCAAGTTATCATCATAATCAAGCAGATGCCATAAGAAAAACGTATCTTTGTTAAAAAGGTTTTTCAATCATGAGGTCATGACTTTAAATATACAAACTATTCTAGTGGTCGGGGACGTTTTCATGTAAAATGGTTTGATAAACACGATTGGTTGGAGTATAGCACTAAACAAGAAAAAGCATATTGCTTATGCTATTATACTTGTTTAATGAAAATGTTGGTAATCAAGGTAGATGAGAAACTTTTGTAAGTGGAGGCTTTTCTAACTGGAGTAAACCGAGTGTCTTAAAAGACCATGTTAGGAAAGTTAATAGTGTTCATGATAAAGCGCCTAAAAATGTAACAATCTCTTGAATCAAAAGCAATCCTACGAGGTGAATGCCGGTATGCCACTAAGCGTAGTATGGAAAAAAAGATTGCCAATTGATATCGATCATTGGGTTCAATTCATAGTTATAGATTGTTAGAATATAGTTTATCATTTCGTGATCATAATAAACTTGAAAACTCTTTTTCTAAAGATCACTTTCTTGCGGAATTAAAGTTAATTTGTGAGAACAACTCGCATATTGGTAAGTACAGTTTAAGGAATGCAAAAAAAATTAAAATAAATAAGTTAAAGAAGGTGATGTAATTGTTTGATTTCAAGCTTTTAAAAACCGAAAAGGAGAAATCTGCACCCCATATGTAAAAATATATTTGTTATCATGTTCCTATTTTTGTTTCGTTTACATAGTGTGAAGTACGGTAAAAAAGAAAATAAACGTTCCCCCTGAGTGTATTGTCTAGATCTGTCACTATGATTTACCTTCTTGACCCACCTAAAACATATAGTCTGATCTCTAAGGTTAATCCGTGCCAAAGAATTCCTCAAAAGAACAAATTTCAAAGATTCCTAGAACGTCCTGATCCAACTCCACGTCATCTAGCCATGTACCAAAAGCCACCATTCTTCTTGATCAAATTAGTACTCTCTCTCTCTTAGCGGCATTCTCTTCTAGGCCCAAAAAAATGATCACCAAAGACATCCATCGTTACTTCACTTACCTAGTCAGAAAACTTGTAGTTTTTAGCAAACTCGATAGGAATAAAGACGGGGTGCGTGTATTGAGAGCTAAAGACCCACACCACTTACAAGAACACAATATTCCTTAACACTAATTTTCCTTCGGACCTGATTATCTAATGACCAACCGAGATTTTTCAAATCCACATCAATACCAAAAACTCCGATCCAAACACTCGGTACACCCTTTTCACCAACAAGAATAATGCTCGTCCGATACCCGAATATTAAGTGGTATACCTTATCCAACATTCACCAAACACCAAGGGGACACTAGTGGTTTAGTTTAGGTGACACATTAAAATATTTGACATTACAAGTTCCAAGTATCCCACACTTATTGACATTTTTGCATGGCAACTTTATAATAATAATAATAATAATAACAACACACATATGTTATCAATGGAAGTTAGCTTTAGCTATGAGTGTTGTCGGATCACGCGCACCATCTTCTGTTCAACCACCCCACCCATTTTCCACGTTCCCCTCTTTTGCCCCTAATTAGGGTTTATACTGTTCCCACTTTGACTTTCAATCAACCCCAGATCCACCTCAATCAGATGTTAATTCGCACCCACAATTACAAACCCACATACCCAATTGCTTCTATTTACCATCTTGATTTCAGAATCTTCAAACCCTGAACTCACTATGCCGTTCACTTGGAAGAAGAACACCAGACGCAATCGCTTCTCGCAATTGGTTGCTGATCATCTTCAATCGCCCAAGCGTGGTGGCTCCCTTGTTGTCGAAACCGGGTTTCCGACTTCGATTATTGATCTTTATGTTAGGAATCGTGGTAGGTTTCGGAAATCGAGTGTCAAGAAACAGAGTGAATTTGAATCGAATGATTCATTGAGTCAGGTATCGCCAAACCCATTTGTGGGTTCAGGTAATTGGACATCTGGTGGTACGGATCATGCCCAAATTGATGAAATTGTTGAAGAAATTGATGAAATTGTTGGAGTTCATAGCGTTACGAGTGACGATAATATCAGAAATTGCATCGAAGTTACTGAAATTGAAGTTGAAATGGTGAAATTGAACCCTGTGTTGGTGGGTGTGTTGAAGGGTTTGTTGATTATGGGTTTGGTGTTGTTAACAAAGGGGTTTACTGTTGGGATTACGGTATTGGCTTTCGTGCTAATCTTGTTGGAGTCGGTGGCGAAACGATGGAGTTTTAATGAGACGGGTGATGTAAGAAGTTTGGAAACGGATACGAGTTTTGAAGTGTTGGAGATTGAAGAAGAATATGTGGAATCGAAGGCCGATGAAGTGACAAGTGAAGGCTTGATGGAATTGGAGATTAAGCGTAAAGGTTCTAGACGAGCCGTAATGAAATCGAGGATGAAGAAGCTTGTGCTGAAGAAGCTACGTAAATCTTCGACAGGTTCAAAGGAGGAGATAGTGAGAGCTAGTGAATGCTCGGTTTCGAAAGGCCAGAGCTTGAGAATCGTGAAGCTAGATCAGGGTGATATTGTAGAAGTAGAGGCAAAATCGAGTGGAATTGAGTGTGATGGTGAGGGATTAGGAAGGGGTATGCATCGGAGTTCGGGGTGTTTGGTTTTGTGTTTAGTTGTTCTGGTTGGACTGATTGGAGGACGGGTTTTGGCTCTCGTGCTGGCATTATCTTGGTGCTTGATGCTGAAGAAGTTGCAATGGAGAAATGTAAAGTTTCCTGTTTCCTAACTTTGATTTGTTGTTTTTTTGTATCTAAATCTTGTTGTTCTTGACTTGTGCACAACTTTATTTAAGCAATAGAAAAAGATATACATGTACTATGTTTTTCTTGTTATTCAAATGCACCTTACTTGTTTAGTTCTTGTTTTACTAACACACATAGATTTTTGTTATTAGTTAATGGTCACATATTCATATGATGCATTAGGAAACATTCAGTTTCAGCTTTTAATCACACTGTAGACTATGGTCATTAAGTTCAAGATTCAATGGTTTATGTGGAATAGTAAGTTTTTTTTTCACTTATCCATTTTTCTAGTGGCCAAATACTTTGATGAGTAGATGAGGGGTTGCCGTTCGAAAAAAAAAAGTAGATGAGGGGTTGTTTGGGATTTTTAATTGAAGATTAACAAGCAAGTTACAGTCTTTTTAAGGCTTTTTAAGTTCAACATGTTCTAACTCACTTGCAGTTGCAGATAAACAGTGTTAAGTATTTTACCGAAGCTAGTTATTGAGGTAATCGTTTTTGAAACTAGGATATCGGTTTGAATGCTAACTAAAGAATGATGAGTTAGTTAAGTTCCGATTTGGCTGAGAAAGATGAAGCAATCAGATCACTTTGTATATACATCTTACTAACATTCAAAAAAGATATTGTACTAGTATTACTTAAGAACATCTGAATATCTGATATAACTTGGTTTTAATAAGCGCGGGGCGACTAGGTTCTGAAAGCCAAGCACAAGGGAGAGTGTGGTTGGTCTTAAATCTATTAATGAATTTTTAAAAGAAAAAAGATACAAAATAACTTGATAATTTTTTAAAAGATAAAAAATAAAATAATAAAATATCTAGAAAAAGAAAAAAGCTTTATCAACTTGCAAAGAAGGTTTATACCATGTATAAGTCTACTTAAACCCACTTGAACATATATTTCTCTTGAATCTATGAGTTTGTATCTGAGAAATAGGGCAATCCTAGATTCCTAGTTTCTTAAAATACTTTAAAGCATACTATACGACTCACATAACTCATAGTACAAGCTCATGAAGTAGATGACGATGGGCCGATTCTGCATCGCAAATCAGTTGCCCATATCGCTATATTAAAGATAATATAAGGTTAGTAGTGTTGGTATACAAAAGGCATACGCAGTGGTGGTTCATGTAATAGCTGCGCTTCACCATCACTGAGGCACCCGAGACACTCATTTTAAACCCAAGATATAATTGAAGGGAAAAAACAGATTAAGAAAACTTCAATGATGAATCGATCAACGGGTCTCAAGGTAATGCATATGACTAGGAAGAACTGAGGCAGTGGCAGAAGTTATCGAAATGGATCAGAGTGATAGAAATAAAGAGTTAAAACGAAAACACAAAAATACACAAGGATGAAAATACCAAATACTTTCAGCAGTTCATTCTTCTGTTCACCGCAGGTGTGATATTTCCAATCTCAACGGCATTGTATAAGAATGGGAATGGGAATGGGAATGATGGGTCACATAACCTACGAATGTTTATCGATTCGGATTATGTGAATTGGGTAGTTCTAATTTGTTATCGAATTCAGTTTGAATTTGGCTTGATTCGAATTGCAAGAAAAAAAATTAAATTATATATATCTGAATTTGAATATTTCAGTCGAATCGGCTCAAAAGAGTCACAAGTTCAAACTCATTTCGAATTCCAAATTCGATTAGGATGCTAGCCCAATTCGAATATTCACCGAAATCGAACTCTGTTGGGTTCAAATTTATGTTTAATCAAGCGTGATGGCATTAATTTATCTAGTTAAAGATCTTAAAAGTTGATTTAGGGTACGGAACTCACATCTTTTCCTTTCTGTAACTCCTTTGACAGTGGTCTTATGGCAAACTTGTTTGGATACTAGGATTTCACTCGTAGTCCGTCAAGTAAGTTGAAGTAGTGGTGTCAAAAAGGTTATGGAAAGTTTATCTGAGGTGGGATTATGTACATGATCAGGAGTTTCGCACATGTGGAGCGTTAGGTAGCGGATTAGTCTACATGAGGTGCATTTGACATTTTTGAGGTCGAGTATACTTGGGGTTTATTGTTACGTTGAACTATATAAACGACTCATTTGTATAGATCACATGATGTTTAGCACCTTCGTGGCAATAGTGAACAAAAATAAGAGATGAACCGATGTTCTACCCTGAGCTTAAGCAACACATAACCCATTGTAACTAGTTAGCTCCAAAACCCATATTCTCCATTACTGATAATAAGAAGCTCCAGTTGACAGGGTTGAAAGCTTTATCAAAACCAACAATAAACACTTTCTACCTTAACTTTTAACCCAAGATGAGTTTCATTGATACGTCTGTGGTTTATTCGCTTCCGAAAAAGGAATGAAGAACTTTTTTGAGGCCGATGGCAAGAAATTTCAATAGCACTTTAGGCATACAACTAGTCAAACTGATATGATGATAGTCTTTCAAAGAAGTTATTAGTTGTATATTTTGTAACTTATGTTTTAATCAATAGTCAATAGTGTTGTAATTGTCATTTGATTAGATGCAACAGTTACAAAATACTTTTTTTAACGGCAGAGGATCTCACGTTTAAACCCACCATGTTTGGGGCTATGCCCAAGGTTGACTCCTCGACCACCGTGAGACCTTACCCCCCCCCTCCTGGATGTGCGGGATCCCGATGGAATCCGTAAACTCTCGCTCCCTGTCGGTTTTGAACTCGGGATTCAAGCCTAGGTTCGTCTCTTGGCCCAAATGTCCATGAAACTGGCCCAAGTAGGAATCAAACTTGTATCATCACTAAGGGCATGCCTTGAAATGTTACAACACATATTTTTTAGTCCGGTGAATTCAAATTCTATAATAAAAGCTAGTTAGTGAAATCATGCTCAAAAATCTCCCAAAATGTCTTGATAAATTTGAATGAAAAGCCCTCAAGGCCAGACACCTTTTCTGCATGCCAAAACTGCTTCCTCTATTTTAAATAAAAAACGGTAAACGCACGTTTAGGGAGTTCCTTCATGAGCCGATAGTATAGAGGAGCCGTTGGATATCAACTTTATCCGGTTATGAACCAACTCTTCAAAGATAACAACACTTTAATTAGATATAAATTACACATTTTTAAACTGTGTATATTTTGTTTACTACCCTTATTATTTTAAAAAGGATTAATTAATAAATTAGCAAAAGTAACACACTTATATTTTAAGTAACACCTTTAGTTTGAAAAGTAAAATTGGACCCTTTAGCCTGAACGTTAGATTCGTTTCTGAAAATTTCAAATATAAAACAATTCATTAATTAGTCAATAATACCAGACGTTCAAACAATAAAGTTAATAATAATACCAATCACATTATTTCTCGCTGAGTGCCCAATCATGCTTACGTGGACGACGGGCAACGGCTATTACCTTTTAAAACTTCAGACCGTTGATTTCAAACCCCACAAAACCTGGCCCGCAAGTCCAGCTCATCATTAACCAACGGCCACGATCACTCGACCGTTAATAATTCAAAAGAAACCCTTTTATCCTTAAATAAAACCCCTTCGATTCTACACATTATTATTATTATTACTACTCATATTCCTCATGAACCCTTGTCATCTGCTTCTTGTTCTTCAATAATCCCCAATTACCCATTTCAATTCCATCATTTTTTCTCAATTTGATTCATGGAACGCGATTCCCCGGTGAGAATTACGGTATCATCCTCGGGCGGGCTTCGTAACGTCGCGTTATCAAGCCCGGTGAGAAGGGTTTCCATTTCGAACTCCCCGCTTAGCGGTGGGGAAGTAAGACGCTTGAGTCTCGGCGGGAGATACGGCGGTGGTGACGAGTACGTCGCGTACACCGTACACATCCCGCCGACACCGGATCATCAGTTCGTGTCGAATTCCCAAAATTCCCAAAATAGCTCTGAATACAGTAAAATCCATGGAAACCCTAATGAGAATCGGATTAAGGATACCGTGTTTACTGGCGGGTTTAACTCGGAAACCCGAGCTCACGCTCGGAGGATGAAATCGGTTGAGGAAATGATTGTTCCGAAGTCGAAATTGCTGTGTCAAGTCGATGGCTGCGACGAGAAGCTTCTTGATAAGTCAGAGAAATCTCAGTGCGAATGCGGGTTTCGTATATGTGACGATTGTTACACCGATTATTGCTCGAATGGAAAGGGGGTTTGTCCGGGGTGTAAAGAACCGTTTCACGAGAGTTACGAAGAAGACGATGAGGGCGATTTGCAGCCGATGATGTCCGAGGAGAAGGATACGGTGAACCCGTTGAGGAAGAACCGGGGAGGGGTTAGATTGGAGAATAATTTTTCGTTGGTGCGGTCGTTTAAGGCCCCGAATCAGGATTTTGATCACACACGATGGCTGTTCGAGACGAATGGGACTTACGGGTTTGGGAATGCGGTGTGGCCGAGAGAAGGGTGTCACCGAGGTGGTGAGAAGTATGAGTATGAGAATCCGCCTATGTTTAATGCCCGGAGGAATAGGCCACTGACTAGGAAAGTTGGGATTTCGGCTGCTATTCTTAGTCCTTACAGGTTAGTGTTAGTTGCTACTTTTTGTGAATTAAGTTGAAGAAATTGCTTGACTATTGTTGTTATTATTGTTCTTGCTTAAGTTATAAATATATAGGTATGTTTAGAATGTTGAGATAAATGCTGTTGAACTAGATTGATTAAATTCGGTTTTCTCAATAACAAGCTATAGTTGATTAATTTTTGTCCTACTTTATTCAACCTAACTTAAGTTAATAACAAATTAGGGTAAAAATCAATCTACAGATAATTTATAAAAGGTTTTAAGATGAGGCTATTCAGTTTATGTAGCCCAATTTAATTTGAAAACAAATTATAGTAAATAAATTTCTGAAAATTGTATAAATGCTTTAAAGTAATCTTGTTTATTGAGTGGAAACAAGAATTCGGTTATTCGGTTCGGTTTGAACTTTACTGAATTCGGTTCGTTTACAGCTATGACCGAATAAACAAACCAAATAACCCGAAAACCTAACCAATTAACACCCCAGTTAAAACTCTGACTTGTTTTTGTAAAATGCAGGTTGCTGATTGTTATCCGGCTAGCCGCGCTCGGTCTATTCCTAACATGGCGAATTTCACACCCCAACCACGAAGCCGTCTGGCTATGGCTAATGTCCGTAATCTGCGAGGTCTGGTTCGCCTTTTCCTGGCTCCTAGACCAGCTTCCCAAGCTCTGTCCGGTCACTCGCTCCACCGACCTCGCAGTCCTCAAAGAACGGTTTGAACCGACCCAAAACAACCCGAAAGGCCTATCCGACCTTCCCGGTATCGACATCTTCGTCTCGACAGCCGACGCCGAAAAAGAACCCCCACTCGTCACCGCCAACACCATCTTATCAATCCTGGCCGTTGATTATCCAGTGGATAAAATAGCTTGTTATTTATCCGACGATGGAGGGTCACTGGTCACATTTGAAGCTTTAGCTGTAGTTGCTAGCTTTGCTAGAACATGGGTCCCATTTTGCAGGAAGCATGAGATCGAACCCAGAAACCCGGAAGCTTATTTTTCACAAAAAGGTGACCCGTTGAAGAATAAACGGAGGGTTGACTTTGTACGAGAAAGACGAAAAGTCAAACGAGAATATGACGAATTCAAAGTCAGAATCAATGCGTTACCTGAAACCATTAGAAGACGTTCAGACGCGTGCAACGCACGCGAGGAGCTTTTAGCTAAAAAGAAACAGATGGAGATTGGTGGGAGAGTATCTGAATCTGTTAAAGTCCCGACTGCCACGTGGATGTCTGACGGCAACACGTGGCACGGGACTTGGTTTTCCGGTGAGGAAGACCACTCTCGTGGCAACCACGCCGGAATTATTCAGCTTATGTTGGCCCCGCCTGGCCCCGAATGCGCGTATAAAACCGAGAAGGACCCCGAGGATCTGATCGATACGCGGAATGTGGATACGAGGCTACCGATGCTTGTTTATGTGTCCCGTGAAAAGCGGCCCGGGTTTGATCATAATAAGAAGGCGGGAGCTATGAATGCGTTGGTTCGGGCTAGTGCGATTATGTCGAACGGTTCGTTTATTCTTAACCTCGACTGTGATCACTATATTTACAACTCGTTGGCGTTAAGAGAGGGGATGTGTTTTATGCTCGACCGAGGCGGTGACAAGATTTGTTATGTTCAGTTCCCGCAACGGTTTGAGGGGATTGACCCGAGTGATCGGTATGCGAACCATAACACGGTTTTCTTTGATGTGAGTATGCGGGCTCTTGACGGGTTGCAAGGCCCGATGTATGTCGGGACTGGGTGTATATTTAGACGAATTGCGCTTTATGGGTTTAGCCCGCCTCGGGCCACCGAGCACCACGGATGGTTCGGTGGGCGGAAGATCAAGTTTTCGTTGAAGAAATTGAAAAAGAATAAAGCCGAAGATGATACCGAAATGATCATGCCGATTGTAGATGATCAAAATGGTAATAGTGAAGAAGGGGATGAACTTAAAGAAGCTTTGATTCCCGAACGGTTTGGGGATTCGAGTTACTTGATCGACTCGATCGCAGTGGCTGAGTTTGGTGGTCGGTTGATTCACGAGTTAAGAGGAAAAGAGAGCCACGGGAGACCATCGGGTTCATTAGCAGCTCAACGCGAGCCAATTGATCGGGCGGCCATCGAAGAAGCGATTAAAGTCGTGACGTGTTTCTATGAAGATAAAACCGAGTGGGGTAAACGGGTTGGGTGGATCTATGGGTCGATAACCGAAGATGTTGTAACGGGTTACCGTATGCATAACCGAGGGTGGAGATCGGTTTACTGTGTCACAAAGCGGGATGCGTTTCGAGGGACTGCTCCGATTAACTTAACAGATCGGTTGATTCAAGTCCTTCGGTGGGCCACGGGTTCAGTTGAGATCTTTTTCTCGAAAAACAATGCACTTTTCGCGAGCCGAAGGATGAAATTTCTACAACGAATCGCGTATTTCAATGTCGGGATGTACCCATTCACCTCGATCTTCTTACTCGCTTATTGCATCCTTCCTGCACTTTCACTGTTTTCGGGCAAATTCATCGTTCAGTCATTAAACGTCACGTTTTTAGTCCTGCTTCTAGCCATAACAGTCACTTTAAGCATGCTCGCGCTTCTTGAAATCCGCTGGTCTAAAATAACCCTCCACGATTGGTGGAGAAATGAGCAGTTCTGGTTAATCGGTGGGACCAGTGCACACCCAGTGGCAGTTATTCAAGGTTTGTTGAAAGTGATAGCCGGTATTGATATCTCATTCACCTTAACTTCAAAACCCGCAGCAGCTGATGATGGTGAAGACGAGTTTGCTGAGCTGTACGAGTTCCGGTTCACAATGCTAATGATCCCTCCCGTTACAATAATATTAATGAACGTTGCAGCGATCGCAGTTGGTGTTTTCAGGACGGCTTACAGCCCGTTTCCCGAGTGGAGCAAGCTTTTAGGAGGGGTGTTTTTTAGCTTCTGGGTGTTGTCACATCTTTATCCGTTTGCTAAAGGGTTGATGGGGAGACGCGGGAAGATATCAACGATTGTGTATCTGTGGTCGATGTTGATTTGCATCGTGGTGTCGTTGATTTTCTTGTATGTTCATCCGCCTGATGGGAGCCGGACGCAGAGCATGATGCAGTTTCGGTTTCCTTGAATTGTTTGATGTTAGGTGTTACATATTGTAACAAGTACTTTGTTGGTTTATTTTGTATTATATTGTAAGATTCTTGTGGGTTTGAAACTATTAATCAGCAGGTATTTTTTTTGGTGTTATTAAAGTGTGTTGTTGTCCCACATTGGTACTGGATGAAAAGAGTGATGGGTTTATAGCTGGATGAGATTGCTGTGTTCGTAACCCCTGACAGGGACGGGAACAGCTTTCGAGCTTACCTGTTACACATCCGGTTAAGGCAAAACCCACTTCGGTGGATCTATGACCCATTTTTTTTTTTTTAAATCTCTTGGCAGATTGTTTTGACATCTACATCATTGGTAAATTTAATGCCTTTGAATACACAAAGCATGTTTGTAAGTAAAAGATAAAATCATACTTAAAAACATACTTTAATCAAGCTCATTTGGTTCCGATGCTCTCTGCCCACGTCACCATCAAATCGTTGTCGTTTTCTTCTTCAGTCTTCCATTTTCGCCAATCAACCACACAATGTTTTCATCAATGTCACACAAAAGGACTAAATATATGGTTCCCTCACTTGTATGTCAACATTCCAAAGTATGGACATCGTCTTCAAACAACTTTTCGCTTTCGATAATTTTTTTCCTGTCATTCGACATTAAATCAATGCAGTGTGTCAAATGGAGCCCAATAAAGATGTTTCCTAGTGGCTTCTTGCATGGCCCCTATAAAAATTCACTAAGACGACGCTACATCTTCTTGCATCATCCGTAAATAAGATTATAATAATACAGTAGAAACTCGATAAATTAATACTCGATTATTTAATACTCTCTCTAAGATAATATTTTTTGCCGGTCCCGACTCGGGGATAGGGTGCTAAATTAATAATTCGCTAAAATTATAAGATAATACATTTTTGATAATTTCTTTAGACCCCATATAAAATATAAATTAATAATTTCTTATATAGAGCATATTACATGAATGATTTATGAAGGTTTTTTGAAAAATGACTCAATTGTCTTTTGTTTTTTGTTGAAATCAATTTCCCCTTAAATCTCGTCTCTAATTTTCCTTAGCATGGTAAGAACTTCTGGTGTTGTTTTCTCATAGCTCAACAAGAAATTGTTCAATGTGTTATTTTCTTCATCAGTCAACAACTGTGCAACTACATTTTCTTCTGGGTGAGTCAGAACATTCTACTATAAATTAATAAAATATTAATTAATATATAAATTAATAATTATTAATTTATCGATTAATTAATAACTCTTTTAATTAATAAATTTTGGTGGTCCCAAGTGTATTATTTTATAGAGTTTCTACTGTATGACACTAGATCAGCATAGGAGTAAGAAGATTACTAGAACATAAGATTTTTTTTCTTTAAATCTCCAACTGTCAGAACCCGTTCCTGAATGAGTTTCCAATCTCGTTCACGTTGCGCGCTCAATGTACCCACCCACTCCAATTAAGAGGCAGTGTCCCGGGCCAACCTGCCAGTGGCGGACGGATATATTGGTGAGTGGGGGTTAGTCACCCACTCAAATTTTTTGTGGACTGTATATATATTACAATTTTTAGTGTTAATTTTGGTTAAAGAAATTAAAAACCCCCTTAAGTTTTTTTATTCGGCCCCTTACTCTTTCTGTAAGTCTTGGCCCATCTCAATAAAATGAGAACAAACCTACTCCTGCACTTCATATTTGCTAATGAGTATTGATAGAACTAAAAGAAACCCCTAAACTAATAAGATCCTAATTCTTAAATGAATAACACGGCAGACGGTTCAAGCTTCAAGCGACCATCCAAGTTCCAATCAAATCAGGTTCATATATACATTTTACATAAATGAAAAAAAGAAAATCAAATTGTATGCATTATCTTAACTCACAAGCCTTCTTGATTTCTTTATCTTATATCATTGGCTTATTGATGCTTTGTTTCTTTGTTTTTGCTAACGTTTCATATGCAACCGTTTACTGTTAAAACTTAGAAGTTTTAATTCATATAGTTAATTTTAATTTTTTGTTGCTTACTTGCTTGAATATTATGAAAATGGAGTTATTTTATAGTTTACACCGAATATTGTTTGGTTTTTGATCTAGCACTACTTAAATTTTTTGTTTTACGAAGTGCTATGGAAATTTTTTTAAACCAATATCTGGACCTTGTTTAGTTGATCTAGATAATCTTACTTGGGATCCCGATATGTAAAGAATTTTGGATTACCACACAGATCAAAGAGATGAGATACGGAGAAAGTATTGGATTAATGAAACACTTAGGTCGCGTTCGTTTCACAGAATGGAATTGAATTGGAATTGGAATTTGCATAATATTTGGAATTTGAAGGAATTGGATTTGGAATCTGAACATTCCAATAAGAATTGGAATTTGAAGGAATTGAAATCTAATTCCATTCTTGGTGTGTTCGTTTGACAAATGAATTGGAATCGAGTTTTTTTTAACGAGGATAACAGCGGAAAAATTTTAGTTTTTTTAGATTTTTTGTTTTTTATTTATATTTTGTGTAATGATTTTTTTATTATTATTTTGTTTTAATTTTTTTAAGGGTTTTCTGTTAAGATCATAACCCCTCAAAAAAATATTCAAAAATAATAATAAAAAATTCACAACTCAAATATAAATCGAAAACAAAAAAGTAAAAAAACCAAAATATTTTAATCGTTGTTCTCGTTAAAAAAAAAAGAAACTAGAGAAAAGATTCCAACGAATTCACTTGAAATCCTCCATACTTTGGAAGGATTTAGAATCCCTTTATTTAAAGGAATTTGAAAGAATTGTATTCCAATTCCTTGACAATCGAACGCACCAAAAGGAAATTAAGATTCCAATTCCAACGAAACGAGCACGCCATGCCATGGGATTTTAATTCCAATTCATTTGAATTCCCACGAATTCTATGAAACGAACGCGTCCTTAGAGTTCAATTATCATATATATTTTGTTTTGTTATATTTTACCCCCACTAAACTAAATGTCAAGGTCCACCACTACAACCCGCCCTACTCACGTGCAACTCGGATGGCCCGGGTTAACGACCCCGTTGACCCTAACAGTTTATTTAACTTTTTGACATTATAGTATTAATAATATAAATTGTGTATAAGAAAAAAATATATTATAAAAGTTAATTGTATTTTAACTTTTTCTTTTTTATTGTTTAAAGACAAAATAACTTTTAAAACCCATGTTTGAGGTTAATCTTAAAATATAGATAACAAGTACAACCGAATCCATCAGTTGTGGTTTAGTCGTAGAATGCTTTGGTTCTTCATTGAAGTCCCAAGCTAGGTCTTGTTTAAGATTGTCATTTCGAATCTCGGGTCCATCCTGGTTTTCATCTGGTGACACAACGACTGTCAAAGTGGCAACTAACAGTGTGGTTTCTTAGGAACGTTCAAACCAAACTTTAAAGCTAGCGTGAGCCTAGTTAAAATAGCATAGTTTAGCCAGAATAAAACAACCGACTTCCCCATTCTGAAAGTGCTACCTAAACACAAATAGAAAAGACCCATTGAAAAAAAGGAAAAAAAAAAAAGAAAAGATACCAAGTACAACCACACCATTATATAGTAAATAAAATATTGAAAAAACTCTGTAGTCGATGTTCATCCACCTTCATTTGGTGGTCGTGGTTGATCCGTTCACCGGTTTTCTTACTGCCTCTTTCATTGACTATGGCGATGACAGTTGAAGGTTAGACTTATTATTATTATTATTATTATTATTATTTGTCATGCTTGTGATTCCGATACATAAACCCCTCCATTTGATCAACGGGATGTATGTCCGATGATGATGATGATGCTATTGAGAATCCACCACCTGAATTTTAGTTAGTAATCTTTTTGGACTTTTGTTTCACAAATTGGGATTTTTTACTTCTAGGGCTAAATTGGTTTACTTTATTTCTACAAATGGAACAGATAAATAGTTTAGCTTTGGGTTGTATATTTGTCATTCTTCTGTGCAAACCCCTAACTTTTTAGTTAGGATAATTCGATTGTAGAACGATTATGCTAGTGACAAACCATAGTGGAATCACATACACAATATTTGTCAATCCGTCTGTGTGTAATTACCGTTAGATACAACATTCTTATCATCCGCGCAAAATATTTTCAGTTACTTCTGGGGGTGTAAACGAGCTCGAGCTCAACTTGTTTCTAGCTTTATTTTTAAAGCTTGAGCTCAGATTGTCTATAGTATTTCAAGCTCGAGCTCAGCTCGATTATTATTATAATGTGTGTGTGTGTATTTCAATTATAAATTTATTTATAGCACAATATGTATTATATCATTTTTTAATCATTATTTTATGTATAATTATAATCTTTAAATAAAAATATAGATCAAACATATTAAATAAAAGTTATAAAAATAACATGCTTGTTTAGGCTCGATAAGCGAAGCTCAAGCTCATATACATAACAAGCTTATGTGATTATCTCTAAGCTCAAGCTCGGCTCGCGTCGAGCTTTTTGCGAGCCATCTCGGGTAGCTCGCCAGCGGCTTGGCTCGTTTGATTGTAATTCATAAATATTAATAATTTCAAATAAAGTATACAAAAGGTGTATTGACTTCTCTACCCTTTTTTGGTGCATGTATACATGCTGGGCTTTTGGATCATGCTTTACTTAATCTTTACAGTGTAAGCCGGTCACCCTAAATTTATCTCTTACGTTTTAATTACATTTGTAAATTCTAATATAACATATTTTCAGACTTGCTGGACTTGCCCTTTTGTTTTCATCAAGCCTTCTCCTACAAATTCTGGTAAGATTTTGAATCTTTTCTTTTCAAAATATATTTTCATTACAAACTTTATGACACTATTTTGGCTGCAGGCTTGTGCATTATACAACAACTGGTGGCCGATGTTATCAGGTAAGTTTGCTACATTAATAGATTATTATTATTGTTAATATTATTATTATTATTATTATTACTACTGTTATTGTTGTTGTTGTTATTATTATTATTTGAGAAATTAATGTGAATTAGTTTAATTGATCGTTGTGCAGCTCTCATGTACATTTTGGTCCCTATGCCATGTATGTTCTTTAGTGACGGGTCTACTGAATCTTTAATTAGCCGGAACGATGATGGGTATGCATCATATTCTGAAAAGTTAATACTTATTGAGCCTGCATTGAGTTGAATCTGTTTTTATGCCGTTTTGTCACAGGTGGATGAATGCTGCAAAGTTTTTAACGGGTGCGTCAATGGTTGGAAGTTTAGCGATTCCTATTATCCTCAGGCATGCAGCTTTCATTAGCACCGGAGCTATGCTGATTGAATTCGTGTCTTTTTTTATATTTCTCGGCACTGTCATGTGTTATTATCGCGCTAATGTTGAAGATGAATGGTCTACTAAAGAAAGTTCACTGGGCATGTTTTTTAATCTTTAGATCATGAAAGATGAATTCAATTGGACAAATTCCCACAAATGTATGAGCTTGTGTGCATAGCAGCGTATGTATCAGTTTTAAACCTTACAATTTTTATGTCTTAATTATCAATTTAAAAAAAAAAGTGGTATGCATAATTGATAAGTATCAAAAAATGTATATAGAAAAGAATCAACAAATTATGGGTAGGAGAATTTTCTTTTTGAAAGATTGGATATGGTACTCAAATTATGATTCAAATGCCTGATAATTTGGACGGTGTTTTTTTTTTGGGCAAAAGCTTAAGTGTTGCCTTCGAGATAAATCTTACATTAGACATGCACATTTGGTAATTCGAACTAAAACCGGTTAGAACACAAAACCTAACAAGGTATTGAGAACCAATCTGTAACCGATTCAAACTGTAGGTTAAGAACCTTTATGCATTTTGTAACCAAAACCAATTTTTCTAATGGTTAATAACTGATTAACTGGTTATTACCATTAGGAAAATAACTAGCTATTATCGAGACAACAAAATGGCTTTTTGGACCATTTTGCCCCTTAAGTTAGTATAAATAGCTATTGGATGGATCGGTTTAATTATATTACTTTTCCAGCTCTTAAAAACACAAAAACACAAAAGAAACGCAAGAACTCTAAAAAGAGCTCGATGGGTTTGATGCTTGATGCTTCCTCAAGTAAACCAACCATGGTGAGGATCATACCAACAACGAGGAACCCTGAACTTTTTTCAAAGTGTAATTTATGTGAATTGACAAGTGGTTCTGAAAGAGTTCGATGCAATAGCTGTCTAGTGCTTCTCAAAATATCTCCAAATTTCACTCCAAAAGCTCATATGTCAAAACTTTGCAAAACGGTGTAAGCAATGTTTTGACTAAAAGATATTTGAATATGTTACCTGCAACAACTACATGGTCCTTTTAAAATCGATATTTGAACAACTATCAAGACCCGACTAATTTTATTTAATTATAGTATTTTGCAAAAAGATTCTCACACTATTCAATTTTGTGGCTTTTGATTGGTGGTTAATGGGTAATGTTGGTCTTGACTAGTTCAATTAATTTTCTTTGTTCTTTTTTTTTGGTATATACTTACAAGCTAAATGCACAAGCCTCAATTGCCTATCATATATTTATATTTTCTTCCCTGGAGTATTAGTAAGATTACAACATTAAAAGTCTTACTTGAACTCCATTCCCAAATTATCAACTAGTAGTATATGCATTAAACTATATGTTCCAAAACAGCTATTTCTACATGGAGAAAAAAAGGACAAAACCCCTGGTTAATGTACAAAACTAGACTATAACATCACTTTAATTTACAAATATCTGTGATTTTAATGGTGTTTCTTGCAGTCGAGTTTCTAGTGAAATGGGATGGCCTATGTTTACAAATTCGATGTACTTTCGGTGTCTTTTTGATTATGTTTCTTGCTGAAGGAGTCACTGAGCATAGCAGATTTACTTGGTTTATCATTTGGATTCTATAATTGATGAACATTCTGATCCTGCACCCATTCACAGTAACATTTAAACGTTAGTTCACAACAACAACAACAACAACACATATTAGAGAATTCGAAGGTGGAATCACTTATGAACAAATATAAACGAATGTGTTCATGTCCGTTCGTCTAATTAAATGAACAAAAAGTTTTGTTTATGTTCGTTCAATTACTAAATAAACGAACTTCCTTTCAAATGGTTCACCAAACGTTCAGTCTAAACACATCTCAATGTCAAAGTGAGGGGTGCTACATGAGCTAATTGCTACAACTAAATGAGAATTACAAATTATATCTATACATTAAAGCTAAAGCAAGTTTAATGTTTGCTAATCCATAAAAGTGAGATTATTTTTCTATACTTTTTATTGGTAAACTTGTTATAATTGTATCTCTATTTCTCCATGCTTATAAATAAAACATGTTTTTTATAACTCATAAGCGTGAACAGCATGAACAAAACGCATGATTGAATGATATACTTGTAGTCAAGAAGAGAACATAAAACACATTGTCAAGAATCATGATCTAAGTACTGTAAGTTGTAGAAGAAATTACTTTTGACCAACCTGTAAGTTATCTATATGATATCTCTGTCACCAAATGGATGCTCGTCTGAATCATCGTCAGTCTGATGCAACACAGATTTGGGAGAACTTGAGCTAACAGAAGCTTGTCCTATGGTTAGTTCTGTCAAACTATCTTGTACACCCTGAGCCACAGATGTTTGGCTAGCCCCATGTGGTTCGTGTACATCGTTGCTTTGGATTGTGTCTGAGTTCAATGGTTTTGGGTTTTCGTTCGTTTCTGAATCCGCTTGAGAGTTTGATAAGTTTAACCGACTTTGTCTATCTTTTTCTATGTCTAGATCATCAAGGGTAGGGGCGGTTTCTTCGTCTGAAAGCTCGACTTGCATGTCAGAGACCATGGAATGGTTTACGGCATGGAGTCCCCTCTTGTTTCTCCCATAGAAGAAATTAATATCCGCTTTTCGTGCAGCATATGAATCAATTTCTTTTTCGGCCCCATCTTCTTCCTCTTCTTTTGGATAGTTACTGTCGGTACTATCATCTGATATCGAACTATCTTGTAGAATATGTTTATAATCTGCTAGTGATCGAATAAGACAAAATCCAATTACAAACTTCATTTGAGGACCAAATAGCAACGCAGATTTTAGAGGCTTAATGCCATATAAAAAATTTAAAAATTTTGTATGATATAATTAGATTAACAAGATATTGACCATGAAACCGCATATAAGAACAAGTAGTGTGAAATGTACCTACCAAGGGTTGAAGTATCAGATCCTATGATGGACTTCTTCTTGTTGGAAAGATCTTTGTAATATGGTATATCATGTTTACCATGCATGATTGCTGAACGCGATAAAGCACCTAAGCTAAAGCTTTGATGCCTGCAAAACACAGGTTCTTTGGGGCGATCGCTAACTTTAAACTCTTCGTGAAAGTTATCACCAGTAAGATCCAATTTTTCTTCATGTGGATCATAAGGAAGATCAAAAGGGTTGCTTGTTTTTAGCAAGGAAGATGGAGCTGATCCCGGAGATTTATTACCGCTTGATTTATCTTCAAGAAATGGATTTATTTTCTTCGTTTTTACCTTAGAAATTTGAACATTATTGTCATTTTCTGTTGATCCTTTTTCCTCAAAACCAAGATTCTTTCTTGATCTTCTTCTTACCATCAAACTCTCCAATCTCTTATTTCTACCGGCTTCTGAAAGCCCGAGATCCAAATCGTTCTTTTGATCATCATCGGTCCACCGCACAATCTTATGATCTTTTCGCATATCATCATTTTCAGACGCATCCCAACTTTCTCCTTTAAAATCATCCTTTTCAGTATTACTGTTACTATTACTATTACTATTAACATTACCATCCGAGGATGAACCTTCACCTTTTCCAACAATAGATTCAAAATTCCCTACATCCGGCTTTTTCTCGCTCAAAAGTTCGTGTAAACTTTTCAAGAAAACATCATCGTTGTCGCCAACGTTCGTATCAACATTATCGCTTTTTTTTAGGGTGTTTCGTTGAACAAGGTTACCGCGATCACTGTAAATAGACTTAAAACTCCTGCGTGACTTTGCAAACTTTTTCCTCCTAGCCTCTTCTTCAGCTTGTTTAATCTTTTGATGATTGATATCCGATAAAACTCTATGAACGAAAAGCGAAAGTCCAACGAGAGGGGAAGTATAGAATAAAATTTTAAAGAGCAAAGGGAAGAATAGATACAAAAGAAAGAATAAGATCACAATACTTGTATGAATTGGATATTTCTGACAACAAAATACATAAGTTTGACTCCATATTTTCTTGATTTTACACCTAAAGTTTTGATCATCATGACTTCCATCCATGACTTATATCCCTAATGTTTGCAGACTATATTATCATAGCCAGGAGAGAAGCTTTCATATCAGATTGATCCACACGGTTAAACACCCTTCGTACGGGAATCGAAAGGGTGGACAACGGATCATTGTCGTGTGAATCATATGAATATGAGAAAAAAAAACAATGGGGATTTGTGTGTGCATATTTTATTTTACTAAATCTAGAAATGGATAATGAAATATTGTCTGATTGAGATGTGTTAGATTTTTAGGGGTTATTAATTTTTGAGAGATTTCTTTGGCTGTGACTTGTTTGGATCCTCAAAATCAGGACTTCCTTCACTCCATAAGAACACGCAAATTTAAACATATTTCTAAATTTGTTCCACCCTTTGAAATTGCATGGACTACTATTGACTAAGGGATACAACATATATATTGAAAAAGTTTTGAGAACATTAACTTTGTATGATTATTGTTAAAGGTAATGTATTTAATGCATGTATTGAAAGTAAGTTTTATATGAGCACTAACACCACCACCGCTACCACCATACTCACCATTAGAGGTGCAAAAAAAACCGGTTTCGGACCCGACCCGGCGGTTCCTACCCGGAACAGGACCCGACCCTACCCGCGGGTACGAACCGGGCTTTGGGTTTCTCCCCGGACCCGCCGAAACCGGTTCCACCAATACCCGGTCAAAACCCTACCCAAAACCCGGAAAACCTGGTCAAATGCCCGACTATACCCGGAATCGGTTCCTACCCGTCCCGGTTTTGACTTTTGTTGACCATACCAAGTTCTGGTTCCTGAAAATACCTGGTTTGTGCACCTCTACGCACCATCATCACCCCACAACCACCATGTAATCGCCACTAACTCTTACAATGTCGACACCACCATCTCCTTCAACAACATTACCGGCACCACTGTTGTGGTCACCACCACCATCGTTGCCTCTACCTCCATCATTGTTGCCTCCTCCGCTGGGTCTCCATCGCCACCATCATGAGCCAACATAAAAATTAAAATAGCGGGTGAACCCTTATATATATATATAATATATATGTCGGAGTTTTAAGAAAAATTTTTGGCCATATGGATTGTCTTTGAAAAACACAATGGAAAAAAAACACAATGGAAAAAAACACTATAAAAAAACACAATGATAAAAACACAATAAAAAGCACAATGAAAAAAAAAACACAATAAAAAATACTATTGTATAACACAATTTTGGTAAAACACAATTTGTAAAAACCCACTTATTTTTTTTCAATTTTTATATAACAATACGGTACTCATATAAAAGATAAAAAGACACTCGTTAGTATGGTGAATTTGTTTTTCAATAAAAACGTCGTAAAAAAAGTTATGGACGTTTAAAAATAATGGGGGGATTTGGCACATTGCATGTGAAGAGAGAAAGTCAACAAATGTGTTATTCCTTTTATACCCTTTCCCTTATGTTCACACTTGATTTCCCCCTAAACTAATCTCAACCCTCCATGTTCAAAATCAATGGACAAGATTACTTCCTATCCTTCCTACAAAAACTATATTTCCTATAGGATAAGGTTAAAATGAAAATTCACTTGAGTTGTGAAAACCCGCGAAAACGCTATGTAACATCGTGTTTTTTTTTGTTACATGTAATATATGTTATAACATTTAATACAAAACATCGAAACATCGAAAAAAAAATGTTTTGCTTTTTTTTAGCATTTTTTTACTAATTTTTATATATGTTTTCAAGAGTGAGAAAAAGTTATATTTATATTTACATTTTTTATTCATTTTAATTGTGGACCATAAGATTTAAACATTAATTAAAAACATGTGGTTGAGAATGAGTTTCTAGAGTTTTCACAACTCAAGTGGGTTTTCATTTTATACTTAGCCTATATATATATAGGAGAAGTATAGTTTGAAAACCCTTTTGAGTTGAGAAAACCCTATGTAACATCGTTTTTTTTTGTTACATGTAATATATGCTGTTACATTTAATACAAAACATCGAAAACATTAAAAAAAATGTTTTGCTATTTTTTTTTACATTTTTTAGTAGTTTTTATATATGTTTTTAGGAGAGAGAAAATATAAATAAACTTTTACATTTTTTATTAACTTTAATTGTGGAACACAAGATTTAATCTTTAATTAAAAACATATGGTTGAGAAGGGGTTTTTAGAGTTTTCACAATTCAAATGAGTTTTTATTCTAACATAACCCTATATATATATATATAAAAGACGACTTGTTTTCAACCTAAATTAATTTCAAACTCATTATAACCGGAACCCAATATGAATTGAACTTGTTTTGACCCGACACTCAATCTGACCATACTAGACTGTTTCACAAGGCTTAATTAGGATCATATGACTAAAACTCCATAGGGATGGGCCATAATAGGGATGAGCAAATGTTGCTTAGTATTGCTACTGAACCAGGTACTTTCGATACCCTTCTAAACCATTATACTTATCCTTCATCACAAAGTCAACAAATTTGGCAGCAAAATTAACCAGAAACCTGATTATCTTTCATTACAAAAAAAATCTTAATCTGAGTGCATACTTCAGCAAAAATCAATAGTTTACAAAAGTTCATCTAATTAAACAGCAACCAAGTTTCATCAATATTTCAATGACAAGTTTTTCTACAAGTTGATTAAATTATAAAAAGAATACAAACCACCGTGCTAACTTCTTACCATGCAGGCTTTCTGTTGTTAATGAGATGAATCTTAGCGTTCTAGCTATGGTTCAATGTAATTGGCCATGAAACCTGAAAAGAAAAACTAATTGGGCTTACTCGAGATAAAACTATATGTAATAGTACTAAATATTCAATATTTTAATAAACATACCTTTTGAGGATATATAAGGTTTAAGGGAACCATATGCTAACTATGAACCTTAAAGCACCTCACATAAGGGAACAGCTGAAGAAGATCTTCTCGGCTACGTTTCTACAAAGACACGGACATTAATGAATGATCTTACTCGTTTTTAGTGAAGGGTATTTTAGATATTTCACTCCTACTGTCTATGTGTAAAGTCAAAGTCGACTTACCTTGATGCCAATACATCCATTCACATCAAGTGTCTGGAGTGTGTTTGAGCAGAATTTCAAGAGGGTTTCTAGGCATTTGTCAGTTACTCCAACAATTCCAAACAAACTGCATATTTTGCAACCATCAATAATAATAAAAATAACCAATGAAGATGCAGAAAAATAACCGAAAGAAAAAAAAAACTAATAAATGTATCGATTTACCTAAGAAATTCAAGATTAGTGCAACCTTGGGCTATGGCTATAACACCCGCATCAGTGACACGCACACACCTTTAAAAAATATTAATGCAAAATTAGGGGAAAAAACAGAAACAGAGTATGTAACAGTCCATATCATCATCATCGTACTCAGTAAATCCCACCGATAGCAAAGCTATGGTAGGGTCTGAGGAGGGTAAGATGTAGACAGCCTTACCTCTACCCCGAAGGAATAGAGAGGCTGCTTCCGGTGAGACCCCCGGCTCGATAGTAGTTTTGCATCAAGCCTTGGACATAAGACACATAACACTCAACCACCGGGACATCGGCCGATTGGTGCGTGTACCCTTGTCTTTCGGCTATCAGCGCCACCACATGATGCCTGATTAACCTTCCGCCACTTTTAACGTTATTTTCACGAGATTAGTAAAATAACGTCAAAATTAGTGCAATTTCACTTTTGCCCACCCGAGGGTTCACACAGTCCATATTGTGTTATTGAATAAAAACAAAGATTTACCATGTTAAATTGAGAGTACGGATATTTTTGCATTTGGCTATAGAGAAAAGCCCTTCATCAGATAGATTCTGTCATTAAAATGTAAAAACAAAAATTAATTTCCAAGAAAAATCATAAACTAAGCTCGTATGGAAATCAATTATATACCTGAGCACCACAAAGATCTAAGAATTTGAGATCGGTTAAGAGTGACATTTTTTTATAAACTCCATCTGTAAAGCTGAACAAAATAAACAAATTCTTCGTAATTTAGATTGTCCCGACAAGAAATAATTGAGTCAACTTTTGGTCAAAATAATTCGACAAGTTACCTTGAAAGTGCATAAAGATTTAGGCTTTTGAGACCAGTGCACTTGACTATTACATGCTGCAAGCCCCCGTCTGTTATCTTGACGCACCTACATAACCAAGCATGCAAGCATTAAAAACTTCAAATTTGAGATTTTCGAATATATAATATACGCATATATATAATTATAACACAATAATAATACTTCAAAATAACATACCGAGTGATATCCAGTGACTCCAAATGTGGATAAATCTCAGCAACCATTTGTAAACTTTTATCTGATATACCCTGTTATCAGCATCATTGCATTTTAGCATAGAATATATTAAATTTTTCTCTCTTCAACAATGTACGTTAAACATACCTTACATCCACTTAAGTTCAAATCAACAATATGCTTGCAATGATTCACCAGATGTGATATACCAACATCTGTAACCCTAAAGATATATATGCTATCAGAAAGGATAACTAAATATACAAATATACATAAATATAAATGAAATTACGTGAAAGTTGAAGTACCTTACATTCCAGTAGATGGAGAATATCTTCAAAGAAGGAGAGGCTTTAGTAATATCCTCAATTCCTTTGTCGGATATTTTTTGGCACCCATTAAGATTTAAATGCTCCAGATTTTTAAGGGAACCTGAAAACTGAATATTGCAAATGCATCCTCACTTAAAATAATAATGTATATGAAACTATAAGCGAATTCAGCAAAAGATTAAAAGAATACCTGGTTTCTAATTATGCTCAAATGTTTATCTTCAATGCCTTGTGCAAACTCAAGGATTATTTGTTTGACATTATGATATCTAGGCTGCAGCAGATACAAAATTATATAATGAAACAGAACAGAAACATAATTATAATGTTCTTGAAATCTAGTAAAACTCCAATTCTTTTTGAAAAAAAGAATAGTTATTGTTTCACATTATGATGAGATGGCACTTGTATGTGGGCATACAAGTGATTCACATGTTTTCGTTTCTACTGGACTACAGTTCAAACACTACATGCATACATATATGTGGTACATGGTTTGTAAATTGTAATAACAAATGTTGCCTAGGATTGATTAAGAGCAGTAATGCAAATGTGCAGTCCTGCTTCTTTGTTTGCTTTTATAGAATCACTATGGATTGGGTTTATTTGTTGGAGTAAAGTTCAACAGAGAAACTTGAATTATTGAATGCAGAGGTAAGCAAGTTTCGGTTCGGTCCAAGAAACCAACCAGATAAACAACAAAAAGGGCTCTTCAAATATTGGGTAGGGGTGTAAACGGGCCGAAAAGAGCCTGAGCTTGGCTTGTTTTGATTTACGAGAGCTAAAGCTCAGCTCACTTCTAGCTCTTTTCCTAAAGCTCGACCTTGGCCCGCGAGTCTTTTTTCAAGCTCGGGCTCGGCTCGTTTATCATATACTAATTAAATAATATACGTTTTCAACTGTTTTTATATATTTCGAGGGAAAAAAAGAACCTTAAAAGAGCCAAAGCTCGGCTGTGCAATGTGAAATTAAAGCATAAAAGTCCAAAAGAGGCTCTGGCTCGGTCTCGATAACTAAATGAGCTTAATTTAAGGCTCGGTCTAAAAAAAAAGTCAACTCGTTTTGAGCTTTTGTCGATCTGAGCTCAAGTAGCTCGGCTTGTTTGCATCCCTAATATTTGGTAATGGTAATTATTGGCAGAAAATGTTCTTCTAATTGAAGGTTTGAACGTGTATATGGCAGTGTGTGTGTATCATCAAACTAATTGCTCCTAAATAGGCTAAAACAAGTGAATTGGAAAGAAGGAATTAGGGTTATGGAAACAAACCAGGGAGAGGGCAGCTAGAAGTCGATGTCCAGAATTATTCATCTCATGAAAATCAAGAACCTGATCAAATTATTATTATTATTATTAAACAACATAAAGAAGGTGGTAATTAGGGTTTATGATATGATATGATGATGTACCAGCCATAGGGAAGGTGAGGTAACGAGAGTGCGATTGAGAGAAGAGGATACGAGAAGAAGAGAGATTAAGTCTCGTTGAGGAAGAAGAAGCAATCTGCTGCTGGTTATCATCTTCATCACCCTCGGCACTGTTTCTCGATTCCATTCCTCACTACTCTCCCCCATTCTATTCTAGTCTCTTCTTCCACACTTGTTTAGTTTGTTTTGAGGTTAATACACAAAATACAATTATGTTTTAGTAACTCGTGTAGGCGTAATCCATACCATGTGGCATGTTGACGTCCTCTACATCGCCCCTTTGCAAATGTTGACGGGCGCCATCCTAATAACGGCTCCAAAAGGTGAAAGTGACGGGTGGCGACTGGCGGGGAAAGGAAAGAGGGTAGTGTTTTGCATATGTTGCATCATTAGTCTTCAACGTTTAATAATTACATAATTTGATCTTGTAAACTTATTACTATGGTGATTTAGATGTATGAATATCGTAACTATAGTGGTCCTTGCCCCCTAACGGCTGTTAAATTTCTTCACTAATTAGGTGTGAAATGCCTGTTTTACCCATGTTAAAAGACAACATTAGAAAAACATCTTTGACTTTTTCAAAAAGTTAAATGAGTTAAGGAATCCAAAACACCCCAAATATTGGTACAGTATTCACAAATCACATAACTTTGGGCACCACAGTTTCAGTTTTACGCATTTTGCCTCCTAACCAAAACACACACCAAACTGACAATGGACGGAACCGAAATATTTGGGGTGGCGGTTTACGACCAAGTCGGTCAAGGTCAGATGATTCGAGGCGCCGTCGGCCTCTTCTAATTTCTTTCTATTTCAATGTTAAATGATTAGGTTTATGGAAATTATTATACATTGCTACCACTAATTTTGTATTGTGTGGTTTCGTTTTGCAGGAAACCTTTCTCTTTCAGCATTCCACCCAAGCTGCTGTTTAGTAGATCAGGTAGTTTTTTTATTATTATTTATTTATTTTCATTTTGATGTTTTTGACCATGGAATTGTCTGTTATAAATTCAACTGGAATGTTCCATTGCCCATCTATAATTATAATAATAATCAACAAAGATTTGGGTGTAGGGTAACTGGTAATTCGATTGAAATGGGTAGGTGGGGGTGAGGGTAAACCTGTGAATCTGTATCTGTATTAATTAGTATTAACGTTCGATTCCCATCCTGCATTTTATTGCTATGTCGGTCCGGGTATTACCCATCGGATCACAGCTTCTGATCCTGCATTTTATGACTATTCTGTTAATGGGTCGGCCGGGCATTACCGATCGGACCACAATTAAAACCACCCTTGAACATGCTTAACATAAAAATGTGCAGCCCACTTCGTTGCAGCACCTAAATATGATTTGTAGTCATACGGTTTTATATGCTCTGCCAATCCTGTATAGGACCGAAACCAACATGTTTCAAACTCGACCCATACACAGCAAATGAACAATAAATTAACACATTTAACTAAAAAAAGAATAATATTTGCTTATTAATACTTTTGTATTTTCATATTAATACTTTTAAACAAGTCACGGTCTTTTAGCCTTACAATTTTGGCACAAAACTTTGGCCACTAAAGTTTTGCCACAATACTTTTGGCCTTACAATTTTGGCCACCAAACTTTTGCCACAATACTTTTAGCCTTACAAATTTGACCACAAATTTTACATTTCTAAACTTTTAGAAATTTTTAAACTTTCAACTTTGGCCACAAAACTTTTATGAAAATGAATCGAATGGAAACCGACTGACTTCCGGCCGCATACCCGTTGCAACGCTTGGTAGCCTTCAACCGTGTAATACATTTAATCTGCTTATTCCACATTGCTTGTTTCTTTTAATTCCAATCCCATTTCCTTCAAATTCCGTGAACCAAACGTGCCCTTAGTATCTATCACTTGAGACACGTTTAAAAACATATAAATAAAAACGCTCATTCCTCGAACCCGTCCGGACCAACCATTTAGCTAAGCATGTCATGCTCCTACTCCCTAGTATGCACTATTCTTCCATAATAGTTTATTTAGGATTTGAATTGGAAGGGAATGCTAAGAAAAATGAATTTATTTTTTAAATTAATTTATGATTTTCTTTGATATTTTGGTTATTTGCTGTAACTGTTTTGTGAGGTTTTTGATCTCTGCCAAGTTTTGAACATCATTTGAAAAGCTGTATAGAAGTTGAACTTTTGGAAGCCAAGGGACTTTTTGTGCAATTCTGAAATTCAACAACAGAATATAAAGGAGAGTTTTGCTAGATTAACTTTCTGGTTTAAGTGTGTTCTTGGGGAGAAAGTCTCTAATCTTCCATTTCTAGGCTTTGTTTGTCTGAGTGATTGTTTGATTCGACAACGCCTATAACGGGCCTCGTTGTTGCTTCCGCTATCTAGATCGGTTTTCGCTGTTGCTCCTGCTGTTCAGATCGGCTGCGGTCGTTGCTCGTGGTTCGGATCTGTTGTTGTCGTTGCCGTTGTTGTGCAGATCGGTCGTCGCGGTTGTTGCTGTTCAGATCTGTTGTCGTCATTGCTCCTGCTGTTCAGATCGGTTGTCGTGCTTGCCGCTGTTCACGTCTGCTGTCGCGTCGCTGCTCCTGCTGTTCACATCGGTTGTCGTGGTTGCTGCTGTTCAGATCTGTGTTTGCCGTTGTTCAGATCTGTTGTCGTTGTTGCTCCTGCTGTTAGATTGGTTGCCGCTGTTCAGATCTGTTGTCGTCGTTGCTCCGGCTGTCAGATCTGTTGCCGTCGTTGCTTTTGTTGTTCAGATCTGTTGCTGTCGTTGCTTCTGCTGTTCATATTGGCTGTCGTGGTTGTCGCTGTCTAGATCTGTTTCCGCTGTTGCTCCTGCTGTTCATACCTTTTGTCGTCGTTGATCCTGCTGTTCAGATCGGCTATCGTTAGTACGTTACCGCTGCGGCTTCTTATTATAAAAAGCGAGAGGGAGGGCTTCTTTTGGTAAGTTTTAAACTTTTGTTTGTACATACGAAACAATCGAAAGTTCTAACATGAGTTTTGGTCTAAACCAATGAAATCGAAAACATATAAAAGGCCTACTGTTAAGTTTACAACTTCAATTCTTTACAGGTGGAAATCGAAAACATACCGCGGAAGAAAACCTGTATCCCATGGCGTTTGATTTCTATATACTTCATCTGGTTCTACTTTCACCATCATAAAATGACGTTTTTCAAAGCTTTAGATTTGAAAGAAGATGCCAGCTTCCGGTATGATCCTCGTTATCTAACCTTTTTGTTTAAATGATTTTTAGTTATTAACCCTTCAAAAAATTTCTAATTTGAGTTGTGTGCTCAATTTCTAAAATCTTGATCAACAGTTGGTTAGAGTTCAAATCATGGTTTAAATCGGCCTAAAAATTTCTAATTTGAATTGTGTGCTCAAATAGTGTGGTCAACTTCTAAAATCTTGATCAATTTGTAACTCATTGTTTAATGACATCATCGATTTGAGATCCTCGTAACGGTCTCCTCCTTTGTTTCTCCATTTCAAACCCCTCTGATTATTTATTAAATACATTACCAAAAGAGTAAATTTGGAATACCTACAGATTATATATGTGGCATATACTGAGTTTTTTTCTTCTTGGTTGGTATTTGTATGCATATACGCATAATCTATATCTGTCTTTAATAACTTCCCTTCATCATTGATCCATGTATGCTACATGTAACATTGCTCGGCTTGATGCTAATATTAACATTATATAGGGACTTTTCAACTATATTCAAGTAGTCTATGCACGAGTTGCAGGATGGTCTATGATTGATAGTTTTGTCTTGATTGATTCACCATATTATTATATTTATTCTCAACTTTATTAGATTGACAAAAAAGGAAATTATGATGTATAATGCTTTATTGTTAATCACATTGCAACATCTAAGTTTCTCACAACACTTTCATAATTGTTTCATGTTCAAGGATCTAGTCTTGAGACTTGATCAAGCAAGGAAGCTACAAAAACACATGGGATGTGTCAACACCGTGAGCTTTAATGCACATGGGGTTATTCTGGTCTCTGGTTTAGATGACATGAGGGTTGTACTTCAGGATTGGGGATCTGGATCCATTAAACTCTCCTTCGATCTTGGCCATAATAACTATATCTTTCAAGCAAAAATCATGCCAGAAACCGATGACCGAAGAATTGTTACTTGTGCTGCTGATTGAATGAAGTTGAAGAAAATTGATACATGTCTATCAGCAGCACAAGTAACAATGCTTCGGTCATCGGTTTCTGGCATGATTTTTGCTTGACAAATTGTGTTATTATGGAGGATCGAAGGCGAGTTTAATAGATCCAGGTTTCCAAATTTGAAGTACAACTCTCATGTCAGCCGAAGCCGTGCGAAGAGACAGCAATATCCCCTTGTGCATAAAACTCACTGTGTTCACACATCAAGGAAGAGCTCATAAGCTAGCCAATGAACCTGCGAGTCCACATGTCTTCTATACATGTGGTGAAGACGGATTAATTCAACATGTTAGTCATCATTAAATCTAATTGCCATTCATTAAATTCTATATTCACTTCTTAATAGTTATTATGCTTTTCCAGTTTGACTAAGGACAGGAGAGGCCACAGAACTTTTCAAATGCCAACCGGTGCGGGGTAGAATTTCACACTCACTGTTCATCTGTGTGCTGTAGCAATTGATTCACTAAACACTAATATATATGTGGTGGCGGGATCAGAAGAATTCACTAGATTATATGATGCTAGAAGATACAGATATGATGCTTCAGCTGCATTTTGTAAACTCGTTGACTATTTCTGTCCCGCACATTTATTAGCAGTGATGGAAAGGTAAAGAGAGATCATAATTGAGAATAGCAAACAATGTATAATATGATTATTTTGTTGATATGGAGCATTGGTTGTCAATATATAATTTTTGTTTTATTTGTCTATGTGTGTGTGTGTATATATATATATATGGAGGATATATCTGTAAATAGGGAAAATGGTTTTTCTTTCAAGCCGTTTTTTAAAACTTATTTTACAAAAGTGCAAATGGTTTGCGACCGAAAAGCAGTTGTAGATCTGTCCCAAAATGTCAGTGGCAAAGCAGTTGCAAAACTGCTGTTGCAAACCAGTTACAAGATTTGCGACGCGGAACGTAAAGCAGTAGCAATAAGAATAGGTGACTAAAGGTTTTGTGACTGTCATATTGGTTGCAAATCCAGTTGCGACCAAAATGGCAGTCACAAATGCCAAGTTTTCTAATAGTGAAGAAGCGGCTCATGTGAAATTTGAGGGAACTAGCAGTACATGGTAAACGCATCTGAATGTACATAGATATCTACACATATCTGAATGTACATAGATATCTACACATATGTATGTCTGCACGTACGTGGACGGACGGACGTCTATTCGCAACACATATGAAGTTATAAACCATATGGGCTGTTCTCAAGAACACTGGCGTCTTTGTACTTCTGTTGTGTTTATTGTTTTCTTTGTTTGTCCATTATTTTATTGGGTTCGTCACAAAATTCGTTCTTTTGTTCTTCCGTTGGGCTTTGGTGTTCTGATTTTGTCGGCAGCATCATCAACGGTTGACGTCTAACACTAAATTCTAAATATCTATATATTTTTATTGTCTTTGGAATTATTAGTTGGTTAAATTTTGGTTGATTAAATTTAAATTAATTATTGAATTATTGTTTAGCAAAATCAGTTAGTAGCTTAGAGACTAAAGAAAAAAGAATATTAATGAGCTATCGACCAGTGAAGTTATTAATAAATCACAAGGTCAACTAGAATAAGGGCCGGCCCAATTACCATATATTTCTCCAAAATACTCTAAGGTAGTGTTTGTTTTTTCTCTGAAGATCTTCCTGGTCTCTTATGTCAGCAGCGCGCAGACCACGCGCAGATGTTATGGTCTGAAGACTGTTTGTTTTTCGAAAGACATTTCATTAAAAAACGTTTGTGCGCACCATCAGCTTCTAACATCTTCCCACATCTTCTCATCAAACCCTTCCATCAACCCTAGCAACTCCTCCACCCCTCTCCTCTCTCCTCCAACATCGCCCCCCTTCCGGCCACCCCACACCTCCGCCGCCCCCTTTCCGGTCACCCCACACCTCCGCCGCCCCCCTTTCCGGCCACCCCACACTTCCGCCGCCACACCCCTGCTGCCGCTATCCCCTATCCAGCCACCCTACACCTCCGTCGCCCCTCCCCTGCCACCACTGCCCTCTCTCCGACCACCCCATATCTCCACCGCCCTTCGACTGCCGCAGGTCCGCCGTCTCCGCCGCCCACTGCCACACATCCACAACTCCAGTCCGGGTATTATTGTTTTGTTGATTTGTGTACTTTACCTATATTTGTATGATTTGTGATGTAATCGGTTTGAATTTGTGTATTGGATTATACTATTGAAAGTTTATAAGATCGGAATTTGTTGAAATCAGGTTTAATTGATGTTCGTCGAGTGATTATTGATGTCGTGTATATCAATTTAGGTTTATTTTGTGTAAACGAGCTTGAGCTTGGCTCGTTTTGACTTACGAGAGCTCGAGAGTTATTTTTCAATTATTGTTGAATTTTTATTAGCTTTTTTTTTAAAGAAATTGATTTGTAGAATTTGATTTGTTGAATTATTATTAGTTTTTGTTCAATTATTAGTTTGTATAATTGTCCAATTATCATTAGTTTTTTGTTTAAAAAAGTTTGTAGAAAGTTTAGGTTTAATGAAGATCTTGTTACATTATGTTTGCATAAAGTTTAAGTCGTTTGAAAAAACAAACAGTCTTCTTTTTGCAGACTGCAGAGGTTTGGTCCACCTCTTCTGCTACAGATGTCTGCAGATGTGGTCCGCAGACTTCAAACATTTTACCTCTTAAAAAACAAACGGCACCTAAATCAATCCTGTGCAAAATTATATGGGGGAATTTGCAAATTATAAGGTGATATTTTGAGTGGTTGTACGTGTAAATTATAGTGTGAAGAGATAAAATGTAGTGATTTTTTTATAAATTTCCCTATTTATCTTTTAATATTTGTTGATATTGGTTGTGAGTAGAGAAGAGAGAGACTGTAATGATAAATGTATAAAAATGTATTATTAAATTGAGCATGAGATAGAAATGTAGTGTTTTTAGTAATTATAGAGATGGAGTACAGGCTGGGAATGCTCTAAAATCACATAGTTGAACTTATTTCATTTTTATTAACTTTGTTCTCTCATTATGATATTTGAGATTTAATTTTGTGACTTTGATATTTTGTTTTAGAATTATCGTCTTTTTCTGATGCAGGAGCATCTACGGGTTATCGTGATGGGCTCGAATGTGTAAGGATTGGACTCGAAGGATGGCCCAGTGAGCCAATGCGACAAGGTAGCAGACCATGCATACGTGGAGTAGTGCGAATGGGTGTTTGTTTTGTTAGACTTTGAATAATTTACGTATTGAACATTCGATCAAATTAAGCATGCCACTTTCAAAGCTTTCGATTAAGATTCTTTTGGTTTTAACCGTGCTTTCTTGATAAACAATTTGCTTGTGTTTCCGTGTGCATCATTTTGCTTATTACAAGGCCAGGCCAGGTTTAAATTTACGAACCCATGCATTGTGTAATCCGGACACAATTTAAACAAACAAACATGAGCACAACCCTTAACATCTTTAACGTATTCAGTCAAATGGAAACAAAGGTCAAAACAGGTTAGCAGTTTACTTAGGTTGGAAACAAGTACTTTAAACTCAATAGAGTTTTGTGTATACATTAATTTAGAAAAATCATAAACAAAAAAATTCAAATTCCATATTATATCAACTAGCATCATACTACTATACAAATTTGATTAAATAAAAACTCAGTGCCAACTAGATCAAGATACATGACTCAAAACAAGCCGGTGGCGTCATCGTCTAGAGAAATCAGCCTCCTCGTTAGTGAAAAGAGTGACCATGCCAGAAACAAGCAATTGGGAAGCTCCGAAACTTAGAAAAACATCATATAGCTACTGCTTCCCCAATGAATATGTAGAAATCAGAGACAAACACTAATTTGACCCAGGTAACTTGAAAGACGACCAAACAACTCCAATTTATAGACGGAAAAATATTGTTTATTCCAAAATGAACCCCTAAGTATTTGAGTACACATATAATATCCTTTATATGACCCATATTCAAGACCCGGTTTTAGCTAGAATACCCGTACAAATCGGATAGCTTCGCTTCATGATTCTGTTTAGAAAAAAATAAAAAAAAAAAGATGATTCTTTTCTCGAGATTAAAACAATATAAAACAGTTAGAACCAACAAGAATCAAGAAAAAGTACTACATATTTAACAATATTTCCGGATAATCACTATTTACGAATAAAGGAACATTTGAGGTAATTATTCATCAGTTAGTTCTCCAACCATGCTAGAACACATCCTACTTTAGAAATTACATAAGATATCTTAAATCGGACATACTAATACTAATGATGAAATTAAAATATTAGAATGCTCTGAAGCTTAGAAAAACATCATATGTGGTAGGTAAGAAAGAAAGAGAGTTTTTTAATCATCATAAAAAAACAAATAAAATTTTATAGACATGAGTCATAAAAATAAGGTGGTTATATACAAACACCATCCCCATAGTGTGTGAATAAGGCTATATGGCTCGTTCAGGGCCTATACGAGTCGTATAGGCCTCACTTATTTACATGCGTACGGAGGTGACAGTGTGACAGCCTTTTGCAGTCTATACGAGCCGTATAGGATCTATACGACTCATATAGACAGCATGTCAGCCTGCACTTTGACCAGAGATTTATAATTATTTTATAATCTATACGAGCCGTATAGATGGTATACCACCTGTACAGCCCAGGTATCAGTTTTTTTTTGCTCAAACCATGTAAGATTTGTGTGTTGCTTTATAATTCGTCACCCAACAAGTTCTATTTCATTCGTCATGTATCTGTAAGCCATTGAACTACTATAATTTTATTGGTCGGTTCATCTCTAAGATTGAGGATGGTAATAAAGTAGAAATTCTTGTTAGGTCTGTATCAAAACCTTTTTTTTTTTTTTGAAAATAAACATTATTTCATAAGAGAAGTTTTTAAGTTTGGTAAAGTTCTTAATTAATTAGTGTTATCAGTTTGAAAATAAATATATTGACTATTTTCTTAATCAGTGTTTAAATGCATCAATATGGGATCAATGTTCGATAATAACTCCAAATACTTGTTAGTCTCTATACGCTCTTCTACGGATATTATATATTATATATATAGTATAAAAAAGAAGTTTGGTGACACAAAGTTTCTATTTTGATAAACTTTTATTTTGGTATATAATAGATAGTTTCTATTTAAAAAACAACTTGATTTCTAACATGTTGGCTGTATGGGGTTGTTCTTATGTCTAACTTGGTTTGCCACCCATGTTCAAATCTTTGCAATGGGATATGGTTGTTATTGTTTGTTAGCTTTTTTTTTTTGCTAAATTCAATTTGGTGCTGTTAGCTTTTTTTTTTTTGCTAAATTCAATTTGGTGCGTTGTGTATACCTTTTTTTTATTTTTTTTTGTTTTAGTTATGGTAACGTAACGAATATGACGGAAACCGACCAAATTTGTTTAGACTCACCGTCTCGCGCCTGGGTTTTACAAAGACCGAATTTTACCGACCGAGGCTACGCCCATAACGCACGTAACCGAAATCACCTGAATTCGCGTCGACTGACAAATTTAACGCCCGGGATTGACAACACTTGAGTTTTACCACCGTCCGAGTTTGGTTGCGCAGGTAAAACACTAATTAAATAATAATTATGTGCATTGCTATAAACTTGAGATAGCTAGGGTACTTGCATGATTGGCATGTGCAAGAGAACCTCTTTAAGTCTCAATATCTTGAGTGCTAAAAAATAGATAACATAAGCTTTTATGTCTTGTCGTTTAAATCAATATTAGAAGATACTCGATTGAGGTATGGAGCACTTACAATGACTCAAATCAAATTTTAATCACTCGACAAAATAAATATTTTGCAATGCCTTGTCTATCAAAATAAATGATGATATGTTAAATCAAGATTGACACGGAATGAAATATAGCACGCATGTAACATTACATAGTACCACTAAGGATGAACAACAAAACATTGGCGTGTGCCTTTGATCTGATGGATACATTGGGAATCAATCAATGACCAACAAAACATGTGGTCTTTTGCTCCATATTTGGTGGCCAAGACATAGAATTAAGGGTGGCGAAACAAACCCAAATGGGTTGGCGAAACAAACCCAAATGGGTTGTTTTGGGTCAATTTGGATAATTTTTAAAATTGAGATGGGTAGGATGGATCAAAAGAATTTTACAAGAAGGTCAGGGTGAGTTGGATAAATGCTAGTGACTTTTGGTTATAGGTTAGAATGGGTTTGTTTATGGATTAGAATGGACTAAAACAAGCTTTATTCAATTTTATTTCAAACAAAACCTACGCAACCGAATAGAAACTGAGAAATCAAAACCGAAACCATTGAAACTGAACATATACCGAAACTGACCGAAATGAAAAAAAAGCAAAACCGAAGCGAAAAAAGAAACCGAAAAAAATCGAACCTAGCCGAGACGAAACCGAGTTTTTTTTTTTTATGAACGAGGAAGACGGAAGAAACATTTTAGTTGTTTTACTTTTTGCGTTTTCGATTTATATTTTGAGTTATTATTTTTTTGAATATTTTTTTGAGGGGTTTTGAAACCCTTTGTATTTTAGCATTTGTTTAGTTCAAGATGGGTTAACTTTACCCAGCTTGACCCATACCCATCCTAAAACGAATAAAACCGAGAAATCAAAACCAAACAAAAACCGAAAACATTAAAATCGAATAGATACGAAACGAAAAAAAAGCAAAAATGAACCGAAAAAAAACCGAACCTGAGCCGAGATGAAACCGAGTTTTTATTTTATTTTTTATGAACGAGGAAGACGGGGGAAACATTTTAGTTGTTTTACTTTTAGCATTTTCAATTTATATTTTGAGTTATTATTTTTTTATTAATTTTTTTGAGGGGTTTTTAAAACCCATTCATATTGCCACCTCTACGTAGAATAGTGTTGCATGTGAGGTGTACTGATCTCTACAATGCGACTGCTATGATCTCCCTACCTAACACCTCATTACTCTTTACACCCCCAACTGATCTCTACAATGAAACCGTATATATGATGTACTATATGTGGCATGTGTTGAGCGTACCCATTAACATGCATTGATGCACATCATATGGTACGGTACCTGGCCAATAACCCACAAACATATCATAAAGGAGTTCATCAACTTCTTGACGGCCTCCAACAATCCCTTACCATCCACTGCAGACGGGTGGAAACCTTTCGAGACGTACAAGGATCAGACTGGCTCAAACGTTACCATGTTGATCACCCTGGGCCAACAAAAGAACGACCGTTTTTTGTCACTTGGCCGGAGTCTAACCCGATTGTCTGAGTCCATCATGAACTGACAATCGGTCAGAGTCCAACCTTGTTACAAAAGACGATTGTTCTTTTGTTTCCCAAGTGTCATCGACCAAGTGGCGTTTGAGCAAATCTAAACCTATACGTTTGAAGAAGCTTCCACCAGTCCACTACGGATGGCGACGGGTTGCTGGTGGCTGTCAAGGAGTTGTTGAACTCCCTGATGATATGTTTGTGGGCTTGTGGCCATGTACCTTACCATATGCCGAGCCCGTTAATTAATGGGTGCGCTCAAAACATGCCCCATATGGTACATCGTATCTATAGTTTCATTATAGAGATCGGTTGGGGATATAGGGAGTAAGCTGAGTTGTTTGGTAGGAAGATCATCGGTTGCATGTTTTCCATCAACCATATACCGTATTATGTCGACGGTTATGTCTCCGGTGATAAGAGGTCCGTCATGGCATGTGACGGTGACCTGCGAGTGGAAGAAGAGGATGAGGGTGAGGATGAAGCAGCGCATACTATAGCAGGTTGGTTTTTATGTTAGTGAAAAAACTCAAGAAGAGTGTTAGAAAATCCATAGTTGCTTTTCCAAAAAGCCATTATTTTGGTCTTTTTTAAAATTATTTTTTAGCCCTTTCAAAAAACTATAATAAAAAAGATTTTTGGGATTGTCAAACATGTTTTATTATTTTATTTTAATGACTTCTTGAAAACACCAATACCAATAAGCTAATAAACATTTTTCAAACCCAATCCCAAACATGCTCTAAATTTGAGAAAATGATCAAAATGTCTACCTAATCATCAAAACGTCCATCCAAATTCAACCGCAAAGCCACCTAGTGTTTGTACACCTGCCAAAGATGTTTCGGTCGTTTTTCTGGCCATCTGACAAGGATTTCCCGGCGGCAGCGTGTTTTTTAAAGTAGCCGGTCTTCTTCATTTCAGCTTCCTTTATCAAAAAAAAAAAAAACGATCAGGAAATTTTAGTGCGTTATGAAACATGATCAATGGGATAGATCGAGTTTATGGATTATTATTATTATTATTATTTTTTAAATTCATGGATGTGTTTTTTTGGAACTACGGAAATGTGGAGTCTGTGTGTGATAAAGGAATCTTACCGGCCGTTTCTGAACCGGACCAGAAGGACGGCGGATCTGAACCGGAATCTTTCCGGCCGGACCTGAACAGTTTCATGTGGGTTTTGGTCAGTGGTTAAATTAAGAACAAGAGATGAATATTTTGGCAAGTGGGTTTTTTCCTCTGTGATGATCATGGATCCATGGTGGACTGGTGGGTGTATAGAAGATGAAGAGTACAGATCTGAAGATGATGGAGGTGGACTGGTTTTTATGGACAAAATGGAAACAGTGACTTGTTAAATTAAATTAAATAGATATTCTGGTAATTTTACTCTTTAAATTTCTGGAATAATCCCTCATCTATATTTCTTCCCAACAACACCCCTTTACTATCACAGTATCACTTCATGATTTTTATGGAACTGAATCTGGTTTGATGCTACATTTATTTAATTTGTCTTGGGTTTTCTTTATTGTATTACTAGGTTAGACCCCCTATTTCATACGGGTGAAAATTATAATAAAAATAAAAATTATTACATGTAATATGCAAATTCGGTTATTTCATATAATAATTTTTATTTATAACTTTTATTTTATATTATTATAACTTAAAGTATTAAAATTGAATTACATGTATATAAAAAAATAAAAGATTTGTCCAATTTTCACCATTTAATAATTTTCCAAAATTTTAGCCATCGTATTGATTTATATAGTTAAACTTTTGTTATTGATTTAAATGAATATAAACTAAAATTAATGAAGAATTTTATATTGAATTGTAAAAGGTTAAATATTAGTCTTTATAAATTTATATGAATAGTTTAATATAATTTTAGAACGGTAATTAAATGAAAAATAATGGATAGAGGATTTTATGCATTTAATGAATTATTATACATTTTAATGAATGCTAATTAAATGTTAATTAGGTGGAAAATGTATTTAAGGGAATTGCTTATGTGGAATCCAATGTAGACACTCTAAAATGGTGCCATGTGGAATAATCATCTTGCTTTAATAGTATAGTTATATTAGATTTAGTGTTTTACCCGGGCAATTGTAAAACCCAAGCGTTATCAGTCGCAGGTGTTGAGACGGTAAGTCGACGAGAATTCGGTCGGTTTCATTTACGTGTGTTATTGTACCGGAACTAAAACCAAAATAAAAACAAAAAAAATAAATTTTGAGGTTGAACAATGGGGTGGC
The DNA here is from genome assembly GCF_021521415.1 of Bidens hawaiensis. Taxonomy (NCBI): domain Eukaryota; kingdom Viridiplantae; phylum Streptophyta; class Magnoliopsida; order Asterales; family Asteraceae; genus Bidens; species Bidens hawaiensis. Next base: position 97,381 of record NW_027505331.1, on the reverse strand, counting down.
GTCGGCCGATAAAACTCGGGCATTGATAAAATCCCGACCGTTGTCAATCCCGGACATTGAAGCAGTGAGTATACGCAAATACGGTTGGTTTTTGTCATGTTCGTTACGGTACCGGAAATAAAACAAAAACAAAATTCGCATTCAGTTGGTTTTCACTATGTTTGTTAGATACTGAAACTAAAACAAAATGCGTTAAGTCTACTCGAATTCGTTCGGTTTCCATCACATTCGTTACGGTACAGGAACTAAACAAAAAACAAAATTGACATTCGGTCGGTTTTCGTTATGTTTGTTATGGACCGAAACTAAGACAAACTAAAAAGACTAATAAGGTGCCGCAAAGTTGCATATATAGATAAAAGAAGGCAAAAAAAAAAGTTGACAATGGGGACTTGAACTTGGATTGATTAGTATATAAAAAAAAAAGTTGCTACGATGGAGACTTGAACTTGGGTTGATTGGTATAATAAGAATTTATGAAGTATTCAATCAACCATCAAACCAACTCTAACAATTTGAATGAGCCTTGAAAGTAATTATATAAATAATCAAAGTTATAGCCTTAAAATTTTGTGTCATCAAAGTTCTTAATTATACTAATGTATAATTAATATATGGGGATAGTGAATATGATGCTGCTATACACCCAAGTTAGATGCAAAACTCATCAAAACTACGTAGTTTTTATTAAATCTAATTAAATCTCTTATTTCCCATATTCCCTTGTATCATTCTAACCCAAATTTTACCACCGATGTTTCTTCACTACTGGAATATCAATTTTATGCATACTTTTCATCATTATTATCAATTTTAAATAATATTTATTTTCTTGTTTTTATTTGGTTCATGAAGAACATGCAGGTTCTTCAAATTTAAATATCCCTTGGTTTTTTTATACTAGTAATTCGTTTTACATTAATTAAATATTAATGTTTTAAATATATATTTTCGTAAATTAAATTTACTAAATTTATATTTTTGAAACATAAATAAGTTTGACATGTTTTTAATAACTTTATGTATCTCTCTTGTGGGCCATTCATTTAATTGATAGAGACTTGTCTTTAATATATGACCTAAAATAGTTAAAAGTGGTATCAAGATTAGTAAAGTCTAGTGGTAACATGAGGTATCTAGCCCTTTGTTTTTAGATTGTTTAGCTTCTTTGGTCTTGTAATAATTATGATAATATTATTATTGGTATTATTATTGAGAAGAAAATTGTATTTTGGTCTTTTTATAACAAAGCAAAATTAATAGCAAATTTGAAAATTTTGATTTAACCTATGGCTGAATTGGAAAAGAATCTCCTAATGCTCACGCAAATCTAGCTTAGAGTACAATAACTATTGACAAGAAAAAGACTCTTGCCTAACAGAATGCAATAACTTGAGTGGTTGAGTTACTTCAACTTTTATGATATTAAAACTCAATTCCTGTGATTTTATAATGTATAAAAGTTGATTGTGAGAATTAATTGTTTTCTCACTTCTAGGCTTCTAGCCCAACCCAAATAAATTATTTAATCAGCCCATGGTCCATGTATTATTGTTGCAGCCCATTAATAAACAATTTGTTTTTGTCAAGGCCTCTTTATTGCAACTACTGTTCTCCTTGAGTGACTGTGAGTGTACACTGTAAATTTGTAAAATATAAAAAGTGGGCCACTTAAAAAAGACTACAGTGAAGTGATATATAGGACGTGTTAACAACTTTCCATATTTTAAAAGGGTGGGTTATGGTGGTAGCCGTCAATTAAGATAAATTGGTGTTGATGATAGTACACCATGTTGTTCATTAATGATCATAAAGGGTATCATAGTTGTTGGAGAAGTAATTTGCTCTTTGTTGATAATTTAAGTTTATCCGTCCAAATTTAATATTACAGCAGCCACGCCATTCATATAGGTTTAATTTTCATATTTCTTTTTCTTTTAGTTTCACCATAGGAATCTTGATCACATCTTAAGTCTTGTTTTTTAGTGTAAACACTATAAAATAAATTCAAGAGTGTTTTAAATATTTTACTGGTTAAATAAAATAGGTTAAATCGGCTTATAACTTATGTTTAAGTTGGTAATTCAATTCCTTCCTTGTCACCGGCCAAAGTACTAGTCTCAAAACGATCGACTAATGACAATATTGTCAGCGTATTAATATAAGTGGGATAAGAAGTAACTAGTGACAACTCTCCAAAACATATATATTCACTTAATTAAAAAGGTGATTAGTAAGCTCGATCATAATGTAAATAAAGAATAGAATAGATGCCTAGCTCATCACAGAGACTGGCTTTAGCTTAGCATCGGTTATGATCTTTGCTAATTAATTCATTAACAAATGTATATTTTTTTAGCGATGTTATATATAATAAACACCATAATGTACAACCTAGAGTGTGTTTATATCTTTTTTCTTTTCCTTTTAAGTGTGGTGCTATGGATACACATAGAAATATATTAGTTTCACCATGGGAATCTTTGTTGCTGCTGAGCCTTCTTTTTTTCAGTGTAAATTAACACTATAATGTACGTACAAGATCGAGTGTGTTTAAAATATTTTATTGGTTAAATAAAATGGGCTAAACAGGATTATAACTTATTTAGGTATTAGTTCATTCCTTGTCACTTGTGTCTGAAGTACTAGCTAGACATATGTTTCTCGACCAAAACGACTATGGCATTGCTGTCAACAAATTAATATAATTAAGTGGGTTAATTAAGAAGTAATTAGTGTTAACTCTCCAAACATATTTACTTGAAAGGTAATTAGGTTATAAGTGATCATAAATGTTTCTTTAGTTTGACATGCATTATGATATTCTTAAAATAAATTCTATGTAATTACAAAACATAATTAATTAAGTAAAAGAATAGAATGATGCCTAGCACTATCTTCAGGTTTGCTTTTTCGAAAATTGAACGCACATGCATCATAAAGACTTTAGCTTCCATGTATAATGGAAAAGGAAAAGGAAGGTTTGGCGCCATCACCACTTTGGTGGGATGGTAAAGGCTTTGGCCTTTTGGTGAGAGGTCCAGGGTTCGATTCCTGGCATTGGCGGTATAATGTAAATAGTAGGAGGAAAGCTTGAATGTTCAAAAAAAAAAAAAAAAAAAAAAAGGTTTGGCATATGTCTTGATTTTCAATTTTATCTATTAATATAAGCAACATGAGTTGAGAAATTAATTTCCAATTTAGGAAAAAGTATTTGTTAAAACTTATAAAGCTTATTGTTAAAAAGCTTATATATTTATGTTTAATTAATTAACACATATGTATTTTTGAGCGATGTTATATACAATAATAAACACTATAATGTACAAGTATAATGTGCAAGTGTGTTTTAAAATATTTATTTACTGGCCGGTTAAATAAAATGTACGGGCTGAATCAGGTAAAATTGGATTAACGCATAGATTGAGGAAGGCTAAGCAGTTAATCCCTTATCTCCTAGTTCATATTTCTCAAAACGACTAAAAATATATCAATAGATTCTAGGATTGATAATATAAAAAGACATATATATCTATTCATGAAACATAACACGAATAACTTTTGAAAACCACACAACATAATAACATTATCACATGTTGCCAACACATTTGTTGGCCACATGGCTCCAATCAAATTGGACAAGGAAGTGCCGTACATGTTGTATACGCCCCGTTTGCATTATAGAGCACCTCCCCCACGAAGCCTCCACCACCCGAACGTACTTTCCCTCACAAATATCTCCAATCTCACCTGGAGCCAAGGGGTTATCACCCAGGTACCAGCCGTCTTTCATCGGATTGGTGAGCTCGTGACCGCATCCACCATTGCCACGCCATTGAGCGGTATCAAAGGTGGCACCCCGGGTATGTAGTCTGGAACCACAAACGGAAACCCACAAATGCCGGGGCACATCTTGCCCGAGTTGCCCACCCATGCAAAAGGTAGGGTTTCGATCAAGAATACAAACTCTCTCATCACTCCAAAATCAAACACCGGCCGGTATGGCATCTGGCCATACCATATAACGTGTACGGTGATATTGGAGCTGACCACAGGTCCCATGTGGAATCTGATGATATTGTGGCCGGTAACTTCCTTCGAAGCCGAGACTATGGGATGATCTGCTTCGGCAGGGATGAAGACAGACAGGATAATAAGTGCTAATGATATAACTACTATATACAAAGTAGAGAAATAATTAGCAGCCACGGCCGGCCGTGTTTGATTTTGGAGTGAGACAGAGAGAGTTTATTTTCTTGAAGATGGATGAACTAATTAAGATTGGTGTGGTGGAGATCGATGGGAACAAGCTAAGGGAGAGTGTATTTTGAACTTGGGAGTTGGTGGTGAAGTGAGATAGAAAGGGTTGATAGATAGATGTTGCCTTTTATAATATATGGGACAGTGTCTTATGTACAACAAGCATGGTGAAATGAAAGTTTTAAAAACAAAAAAAAAAACAAGGGTGGGGGGTTAGTTTGTTAACTTGTTGGTTAAGTCTAGTTGGTTCACTTTGTTGATGAAATGGGGAGAAGTGGAGACCAAAGGTCAATGGAAAGGTTGAACAATTAAAATGGAATGGAGGGAGATACTAATGCAGACACATGGGTTGAAGTCAAGGAGGAAGAACAAGAAGATATGTTGAGAAAGAGCACAATTTAAATAAGATTTTATTTGGAAAATGACAACTACATAGTGACATGAAGAAATAGTTGGTGACGATGATATAAAAAAACATGTCATAATTATATATGTATTTTTTATAAAACAAAGATGCGAAAAACAGTACAGAACCTTTATCGAGTGTTTTGGCACATGATTTATCACTTTAAATAACTAAATCCCCCCCTTTTTTTGTTTGGTGTTGGTGAAAGCATTAATTTTTCTTTTGGTGGTGGTCATATCACATCTTTAACAGAATGGCCGACATCGAGTACAACAACTTATCTCAATTGATGGATAAAGAAACACTTTTCTGGTCTTTGAACAAGAAATGCCACCAACCTTCCTAATATGGAAAGTTCGTATCTCTCAGTCTTTGAACAAGACATGCCAACCTTCTCCATGGGCCCACCATTGTAAGTGAATTGATGCTACTCTAAAGCTTAGTGATCGATAACATGGTGTACGTGTGTTTCTTTATATTTATTTTTATATGTTAAAAAGCAAAGTTGAAGATAAAATTGTTTGTTGGATTACATCGAAACAGAAAATAAAAATCGTGTGTATGATGGAATTAAGATATACCACAAGCTCATGTGATCACCTAAACCCTAGTCAACACTCCTGTTTTGATTTGACGTTCCTTTTAAGCTCAAACTATCATTCAAGTTATAGGTAATACCTTTCATTAGATTTTATAAAAATCCCCAAAGTCTTCCCTTGTTCACAGGCAGTACTAGTCATGGATTTTGTCTGAGAAGAGAGAATGAATAATCATTTTTAGTGCTTTGAAACCTAAGCACTTAACCATCGAACTAAATTAATTATGAGTTAATTTATTTTTAGAAGCACCCTTAATTAAGCGTATAACCATTAAATCGATTCATATAGATTTGTTAATTTGTTTTAATAACCTTCCACCTGACTAAAACATATACAGTTGGGTTTTACTCACTTTGAAAGTCTAAGCTTCACATTATTACGAACTTTTAATAGATTGTAGTCATAGGACTCGTAGCATTATTAAAAGTTACAATTCTAAAATTTTTTGTTAATTAGTTAATTTAGCTAGTTTGATAATTTTCGTAACTTGTAAATAAACATTCTCAAAATGACGATGACATCTGAGAGACATGGTTGATTATCACCAAAACTAAAATGATTGCGATATGAAGATGACAATAGAGAGATATACATATATGAATTAGATGTCTCCATGGAAACGCAAGACTTCACCCACAATTGGGTGAAGTTAAATACATATAATTCTTTGATATGGTGATTGGGTTGACTCGATTCACTATTTTTCCAAGCTCTTTTTGCAATAATATTATGGCTAATTCTGGTTGAAATGCATTTTATTATTACAAATACGTATAATTTATTTAGTATGAGAACATTTTGAATCAATTTAAAAGTTACTCATTTGGTGTGTTAAACAAATGTACATCCTCTCTTACCTATGATAATTGAGTATCTGTTTAAGACACGATAAGACCTGTTAATTAAAAAAGTATGGCATGCGATTTTTTTTTTAAATAGTTGAAATTAGTAGACTAGACTCTTTCATTTTCCCAATTGATACATAAAACTTAAAAATTGTCTTATAGTCATGACATATAAAGTAATTAAACGTGTTATATTCATATTTGATACTTGTATTTAGCGTGTCGTTTCTAACCTGTTAAACTCGTTAAGACGCGAATTGTCAGCCCATTATATGGGTTCTTTTAAAACTCGACCTTGTAGATATGTATATACAGTAGACTTTAGATAGACGGGGCAGTTGATTGAAGTGTAAGATAATCTCTTTATATCTTGAGTGCAAAAGAAAAGGTAACATCAACTTTATCTTTATGCTTTGTTGTTTACCAAAGTCTAAGAAGATATTCGATTGATGTGTGGACCACTAACAACAAATTAAATCAACTATTAATCATTTGACAAAATAAATATATTTGTAATGTTACGTCTATCTTTAAAATATATGATGATATGTGAAATATCGATTGCTGTGGAATAAAATATAGCATGCATAGCACACTGCATAGAATTTATGTATGGACAACTAAACATTAGCATGTGCGTTTACATATGGGAATTAATGACCAATTAATCTCTTTTAACTGTCGGTCCCTCAATTTAACGGGATTCATTTCTTTCAACTCAAAATGATGTGTCAATTCTTAACTGATTTTGTTCGTCAACAGTTAAACATTTTTTTGTAATTTTTTCAAATAAACAAATTTTGTTTGATATAATACTAAAAGGTTGTTATATTACAATAATATTATGGTTAATTCCGGTTTAAATGTATCTTATTATCACATCTCAATGTATAATTTATTTTTTCAATTTAGTATCAGAATATTTTGAATCAATTTAGAAGTTACCCATTTGGTGTGGTAAAGAATGTAAGAAGTTAGTTACTCTAACGGTCTAACTCATGTGAAGTTAGTATCCTATATTGTCACATCATTTTTACCTTTAAATATCCTGGACTACCCTAATGGCTGACAATGGTGCACCCAAACTATCCTAAATAATTTTATTTTTTAATTTTAAATAACTCAAAAATTATAATTTAAAAACTCAAATATAGATAAAAATGCACACAAAACACATAATAATTAAACGACATTTTATTAAATAAAACATAGATAAAAATTCTATTCTCAATTCCATTCGTTTTTTACTTTTGTTATGAGTTCAAACATGTCGTTATCGCAAGCGTTGGATCTTGCCCTATTGAGTGTTGGGGAGCATATTGGCGAAGAAGAAAAAACATGGTGGAGAAGAGAGAATAAGTCTGTTGATTCGTGAAGGAACCATTGGAATTTGGATCTTGCCCTATTGAGTGTTGGCTTGTTTGAAAGAAATATATTGCTATAGCTCAATGAAGAAGGCAACAGTCAACAAGTGTGACCTAATTTTGTAACATACCTATTTTGAGAATTAATAAATAACGGAAAGTTTTATTATTATCGGTGTGTCGTTAGTTTGGTTGTGTGCGTGTTTGTATTTGGATAAGATTGGAATGGAGGTAGACGGTGGGGCCCATGGCTTCCTATATAAGGCCATCCCCCATCCTTTCACCATTTCTTTACACAACACACACACTAGAAAATACACACTTTCTCTCTAGCAATTCGGATTCGGATCCAAGCAAAAGGAAGGAAGAATCTTGGGTGTAAACACCATAAAACAACAAGAAACACCACCAAGCTTCACGGATCTGTCCAGATCCGAACCCGAGACCAACAAAAGGTGAGTTTTGGTTTTAAAGGTTAAGTTTTAGGTCGGATTCGACATGCAAACCGATAGAAGGATAGATCGGGGTATATGATGGAAGAAAAACATGAACTTGATAAGTTATAACCCCACGAGAATGTTATATGGTAAAAATGTGATGTTCGGGCCTTATAAAACGCAAGTATGCAAAGTTGGTACAACCCAAAACCCCTAAAAAGGGTAAAATCGGGTCTTAAGGAAGAGTCACGAAGTAAAATGGCCATTAAATGGTAAAAACGAAGAAAAAGAAGAATTTCGCATCGCATAAGCCATGCGAAGCGAAAAAGGCCATTTCGCATCGCATGACCATGCGAAGCGGAAAAGGTAATTTCGCATCGCACAGTCATGCGAAGCGAAACAGTTCTATGCGAAGCGAAATTCTTCCATGCGAAATTTTATAAAATTCATTTTCTGATGCATTTTTTTTAAAGCTCAACCCCAGCTAGGGGCGCTGCCCCCGGACCCCCGTTAGTTGAGGGTGTCATTGACTTGGATATAAGAAGTAGTAGTAATGGATATTTGACACTCGTAATGCGTTATACAGTTAGCCGTGCACAGCTAAAGAAGGGCATTACTATTAACGGCGAGAGAAACTGACTTTAGGTGAGTTTCTAGCCCCTTTATCCGTTATGTTTTCGGGGCTGTGTGCATACTCCTTTGTTGTAGTTGTTAATACACTTAACTTAAGTGGTAAGTGTATGATATGTGTATGTTATATGTATGACTAAGTATTGAATGTTTATATGAATGAATATGTACATATACGTATATACATGACCAGAAGATATGTAAAGTATTGAATGAAAATGTATGTATGATCGAGTGACGTGACAGGTATGGTTATTGGAGACAAAGGGACCAGACCCTAATAATATCTGAGACAGAAGGGACTAGACCCTAACAATATCTGAGACAGAAGGGACCAGACCCTAATAATATCTGTAATGGTAGAGATAGAATAGCCTATGGTAAATCACAAGGCCTTATGAAAGAAAGTATGTAAGCGCGTGTGCATGTATATAAAGTTTGTATGAAAGAAGGAAGAGTAAATAAGGTATGAATACGTATCTTCGAATGCATATGAGTAAGGATATGAATGTATTGTACGTTAAATGATTAACTAGAACTCACTCAACGTAGCTGACTTTTAGTATGCACGCAGGCAAATAGATTGAGGCAGCTGGCTTGAGGAAGGACACATGGCATGGACGGAAGAGATTGACATCTACGAAGCAGTATCAAGATTGTTTTAATTAATCACAATTTGTATGTTAAGACAAGAATGAATGTTTTGTAATGTGATGCATGAAGTTTTAAATTATTCCGCGAAAGTTTTAATTAACTCTGATTTTAGAACTGTGTTTATGAGTAAATCCAACACCAAAGTAGAGTTACCGGGAACAGGGCTTTACAAATTCTTGACCCAATTCTTGCATGGGCTTTATTTTTATACATAATTCATGGCCAAATTTTAACACAATTTATCAAGTTATTTTGTATTAATTGGCCCAATTTTGTATTAAATGGTTTAATAAATAAAAAAAATTATATATATATTTTTTCTTTTATTGGAAATTTTTTTATTTTATATTGTTATTTCATATTTTCGAAAACAAAAGAAAAGAAAAAAATCATAAAATTCGTTGAAGCCACTGTTAACTTGAACCACAACGGACTCAAGCGGTTTTAGCGAGTGTTTAGTCAGCACTGTATGACACAATATTATTGGATGAATTCGGAACCCGGCTTCAACGACAACACACAGTATTAAAAACACAAGTTTATATTCAATCTCCGTATTTTTATTTTATATTAGACAACAAAAGTATAAAAATGTATCACCATGCATGTTAGTTGCGCTCTGTAACACTCTGTAGCTCTCATAAATGTACCCCTTTATAAACGAAGATTTTTGTGGTTTTGATTTTTTGAATAATAAAAAAAACTATGCTTGAGAGATTTGGTTGATGCGATCGACAATCCTCACCACAACACTTCTATATATTCACAAATAAACCTCAAATTAAACATATATCCACAACCTTTTTATGGAGTATTATTGATTACATCAGTTTGTCACTACGTGTCTTTTCATTTATCTTGGTCGGTCTAAATGTGTTTTTATTTTCCTGGAACAAATATAAGATCTGATTTTTCTTGAAAAAAGTTAGAAACAAGCATTCATAAAGATTTAACAAAACCTAGCTTCTAAAATAAAATTACATGTGGTGGGTACCACCAAGAGAAAAGCTAGCTAGGGAAGTTTCAAAATTGCAGTATCAAAACATTAATATCATGAGCTATACGAGGCTGTGATGATAAGGTTGTTATTCGTGATGGTGGGACATGTCTTGTTTAAATGCCCTTTCTATACCTAGAAAGCATTTGCTGTCATCCATTGACAATGGAGCACTAGAGAGCATTTGCTGTCATCCATTGACAATGGGGCATGGCTTATGTTGTACATGCATCAGGTGAATCCATCACATGCTGTCACAACCAGGACAACAAGAATGTATTCATATCATATCACATATGTGCCTTTTTTCCATCTTTAATTTGGTTCCATTTGTTAAGAAAAGTTTAATCCAATCTCCATATTTTTTATTTTATATTAGACAACAAAATTATAAAAATATAAACACCAAGCACGTTAATTAGTTGCTTTCTGTAAAACTCATTGTGTAGCATTGAAAAATTTCTCTCATTGCTTTTATAAAGAAAAATTGGAAATAAATAATCTCACCTTTTGTGTATTGGCCGATAATAATTTCACCTTTAAAAATTATTAGCAACGGTCTCACCTTTCAACTATTTTTGTCTCAGTGGTATTCCATTAAAAAAAATACTTAACATCATTAAGTTTTTTTCCTAGTTTCAAACCAATGTTTTAGGGCTTTTGATCGGAAGAACGATACGAGTCGATTGATGTAAAACTTATCTGGAAACAGTGATTCAAATGGCTTGATTTTTGTTAATTAGAAATTCAAGCACCCGAATTGAAACATTGTTTCGTCGTTTGGATCACCATTTCGAGATAAGTTTTACATCGATCGACTAGTATTATTCTTCCGATCAAAAGCCCTAAAACATCGATTTCAATCTAGGAAAAAACTTAACGACGTTAAGTATTTTTTAAAAAAGGACCATTGTGACAAAAATAGTTGAAAGATGGGACCATTGGTAGTGATTTATAAATGTGTGATTATTATCGACAATACACAAAAGATGAGATTATTTTTATCCGATTTGCCTTTTATAAATGCTTCATTCGTTCATCTACGTTTTTGTACGTTCGTTAATTTATGTTCGTTTATGTTGGTTCATTTAGTTTTTGTTTATTTAGTTAAATAAATGAACATTGTTATGTTTGTTCATTTTGCTCTCGCGAACATTAATGAACAATGCAAACGACCTTGAACACATTCATTCCTCTGCGTATAGACTCACAATCAGGTAGGTTTTATTGACATATCAAGGATGTTGACTTATAATATGTTGACTGATATTGACTTTAACAAAAAATTTAACTCTCTGACCCTGGTTTTTTAGTTTTTTAAAAGTCCAGAAGATTATGTTTGATTTGAATTTGAAGAGCTCGATTATGCCGACTTTTAACAGATAAATTTGTGGTGACTTCTAATAGAGTTCAAAGTCTTTAAACCTTTATGTAGATACAATGATAATTTAAGTACATTGAGGTTTTGGATTTTTCTTTATCAGTGTCATAATTTTATGTATTTAAGTTTACTCCATATGATTTTGTCTCGTATAATATTTGTTATTTTTCATGTTTTACTATTATTGGCTTATTACTTTAGTAATTGGTATAATTATTTTGGTTGTTTACATGTTCATTTGATATACTATGTGCCGATACATATCATATTTCTCTTTACTTTACTTGCGTATGTAATATGGTTTTAAACTTTTAATAACTTTTTTTTGGAATTTTTTATAGTAATGTTTTCTTTTCATTGCAGTCTACATCGTGCTATTTATCTTTGGGGGTTAATGTTTGTTTTGTCAATTGTCATAATGACAATTTACCAATTTTTAATTGCACCATTTTTTTATTTTCAAATTATTGTTATAGTGCGAAAGTGAGTTGTTATATTTACTGTTGTTTTAATTTGATTGAGTTATGATTGTCCAGCCCTGCTAGATTTTTGCTTTGTATTGTGCTTTGCATTTGCTTCTGGTAATTTGATCACGTAAGGTTGGTTTGCTTGTTTTGTTAGTCTTGATTGACAAACTTTTGACTCAATTAACAGTTTCCATTTTAGCTGATTTTTAATTATACACATGAGCTTTATTACAAGAAACGGTGTTGAAATGGCTTCCTCTATGAAAAAATCAACAAGATAGTTCATGGGCTCTCGTTAGAATATAGGAAACATGTGTGTGTGATTTTGATTATAACTAATTCAAACACCTTTAGTTCCTGCTCTACTAACCAGTTAATGAATTGTGGTAACATTTGCAGATGTTCAATCACTGGCACACACTAGAAAAAATGCAGGGATGTACATATTAATCAATCGCTCACGAAGCAAGCGTGGTGCAACATCATCAGCTGTTGATTAAATTGAAACAAAAACATGTGCGAGTCATGGGAGGAAGAAGATTACATGTTAAAGAAGAGGTATTAAATGTTTATTTTGAAATATCATTATTATTTGAATTATGTAGTTGTATTGTGATGGATTTATGGGTTATTGCAGTACACACGGTATTTAGGATCGCACATCCACCGCGATTTTAACCTTTTGATTTTATGACCAAGTAATTTATGGAGACTTAAACAATAGGACTAGAGATTTCATGACCAAGTAATTTCTCATGGGTTTCTATAACAAAACATAATTAATAGCAAAATTGAAACTTTTAATTTAACCAACGATGGAATTGAAAAGAATCGCCTAATGCTTATACAAATTTGGCTTAGAGTACAATATCCGGCTTAGAATACAATAACTATTGACAAGATGCAATAATTTGAGTGATTTGAGTTACCTTTACTTTTATGATATTAAAACTCAATTCTTAATTTTATAATGTATAAAAGTTTATTTTGAGATTCATTGTTTTCTTATTTCTAGCCCAGCCCAAATGAGTTATTTAATCAGCCCATGGTTTATGTTGTATCTACTATTGCAGCCCAATAATACACAATTTTTTTGAGTCAAGGCCTCTTTATTGCAAGTTGCAAGTTGCAACTAGAGTCTAGAGGTGCACGTTGTAATCGGTTAACTGAATTCTAACCATATACCTAATCGGTTAGTAACGGGTAAATCTATAAGCGATTAGTACACGAAAATAGCCATCGGTTTATAATAGGTTTTCCATTGTGGCCCCAATCGGTTAATAACCCGATACAAAACCGGTTAACTGAAATTGGTTTTAGGTTTTTAAATAACTTTTTATTAAAACCGGGGTTTCCCGATTATTTACCTGTTAACCAGTTCAGTTATACCCGAAATCGGTTTTACCGGTTAGGATTTTTTTTTGTAACTCGGGTAGTATCTTACCCGATTAACCGGTCTAACCGGTTAGTTGACCGTTGACCACTAATCAGTTATTAAATTAACCCATTTTTAAATAACCAATTAACCGGTTTTTTGTGCATGTCCAGCTGCAACTACTGATTGGTCTTGATGAGTGTCAAAACAATTGTTCTTTTACTTTCCTAAGATGAATTTTATAACTAACTAATTAGCATGCATATATGATACAATTTTTTTTTAAAAAGTTTTCATTGAAGAGGCATATTAACACTGGAATGTTTGGAATAGAATTTTGAAATAATGCACATCGTGTCAAAAGGCTAATCAAAGTAAAAGAAAGTTATAAGTAGGTGCCACTTAAAAAAGATGAAAAAGTGAAGTAATATTAAGGATCGACTTGTGATTTATGAGCTAACAAGTTTCCATATTTTAAAAGGGTACGTTATGGTAGCCGTCAATTAAGATAAGTTGGTGCTGGTCATTAATGATGTGTCCGGCCATCACCATAAAATATAGTTCGTGAAGTAATTTGCAATTTTTCGGTAATTTACGTTTAAAATAATTCATAAAAGTTTAATGCTAGAGCAGCCACGTCATTCATACAACTTTTGGTTTTCATATAACTTTTCTCTTTTTTTTTGTTTCACTATCATGTTATGAATGCATATTAGTTTCACCATGGGAGTCTTTATTGCCGCCGAGCCTCGTTTTTTTAGTGTAAACACTATAATGTGTGTACAAGATTGAGTGTCTTTTAAATATTTTAATCCATACAAGTTTAATACTAGAGCAGCCACGTTATTCGTATAGCTTTTGATTTTCATATAATTTTTTTTGCCATTTCACCATCATGTTATGAATACATATAAATATATATTAGTTTAAGCATGGGGGTTTTTGTCGCCGCTAAGCCTCGTTTTTTTAGTGTAAACACAATATATACTGTATGTACAAGATCGAGTATGTTTTAAATTTTTTATTGGTTAACCAAAAAATGAGTTAAATCGGCTTATAATTTTTTTAAGTTGGTTCCTTTCTTGTCGCGGGCCAAAGTACTAGTCCAATGTCCATGTTTCTCCAAACAATCAACTAATGACATTATTGTCAACTAATTAATCTAAGTGGGTTAATTAAGCAGAAAATGACAACTCTCCAAAACATATCAGTCAAAAGGTGATTAGGTTATAAGCAATGTTTTTAAAACCGGACCGGTTCGGCCGGTCTGACCGGCCGGACCAGGATTCGGTCACCCTACCGGTTTTGTTCAATGCAGTTCACTCGCTTCTCAAAAAACCAACCGGTCCGATGTAGAACCGGATCGGTGAACCGGTTTATTATGGAATTTTATATTTTTTTTCATTTAACATTTTTTTTCAGAATATTTGAGTCCGACTGGTTGAACCGGTGAACCGATAACCCGTCCGGTTCAGTGTCCAATCCGTTTATGAAAACATTGGTTATAAGGTCATCAATGTTTACTTTAGTTAGACTTTATGATATCCTGCAAATTCTATGCAATTATAATTACAAAACAAAATCTTATTTCTTACTATACTATTAAAACAAAACTATGTGGACACATGATGTAATTTTAGTCTGTCCACATATGATGGCACATAGAATCTTACCAATTTTAACAATTATTTAATTAAGTAATTTAAATTAGAATTAAACTTAAAGTTTCATTAATTTGTATTAATTGTAATATTACATTTTAAAGTTACAATAATTAAATAATTGACTATACTTTTCCGTTATTTCAAACTTATAAAACTTTGTAAATTAAATATGTTTTAATATGTTTCTTTGCTTAATATTTACGTAAAATCATCTGTTCACATAAATTTATAATTTTATATTTCTTCAAATAAACAATCATATATGTTCCGTCCGTGTGATACACGAGCAACTTACCTAGTTAATTAAATAAAAGAATAGAATATAATAGATTCCTAAGTTTATTTTTTTTTAAACGACACATCGATCATCAGGACTTTAGCTTAGTGTGAAGGTGTAGAGCTCGGGTAGTATTTCCTTAGGGATACATCACCGCTAGCCCCCTAAAGTACCCCAAAGGGTAGTTCCAAAGGGTAGTATCCTCTGTAAAAGGTTTTCATTGACTAGCTGTTGGAAATTTTGACTAGTAGTTTAACAGTTGGTTTTAATTTTTTTAAATCTATTTATTTATTGCTATTATTTTTATTATTATTCTTTTTTTTTGCTTTTTTTTCTTTATAAATAACCAAACACACTTAAGCAATTTATACACATTATTCTTCAACCATTTTATCAATTTCTCTTACAACCAATCTTTTTATATGGAGAAACCAAATCCCCAACTGACTGCATTGCAAAGATGGAGTCATGAAGAAGAAGTAGGCATTAGCTAAGGCTTGGTCTATGTTTCTGAAGACATGGGCCACGTGGAGCAACGAACGTTGAGTTTTTGGCCACGGGTTTGGAACTATTTTGTTTCAGAGGGAGGATCAAGCGATCGTACAAAGCACCAAGTACGTGTGTTCGAAATGACGACATATGGACAAATTAACGCTCGCGATAACGACATGTTTGAAGTCATAACAAAAGTCAAAAACCAATGGAATTGATAATAGTATTTTTATCTATTTTTTATTGAATAAAGTGTTGTGTTAATTATTATGTATTTTTAAATTTATAATGTATGCATTTTTACTTATTTATGAGATTTTCAATTTATAATTTATTAGTTATTTTTAATTAAAAATTAAAATTCTTTAGGGTAGTTCAGCGACGTGCCGCCAGCTCTTAGAGTAGTCCAGCATAGTTCAGGATAAAAATAAGATGACAGTGTAAGATTGGTCGGGGCTTAGAGTACTTTGGATACCCTTTGAGTACCACACCCTCCACCCTTAGCATCAGCTATGATTTTACAGTCGTGGGCTCATCCATGTTTAAAGGATCATATCATTAACAAGGTAATATAACCTAAATTTCCAATTTGGGAAAGTATTTGTCTTGTAAATTGTTATTCACAACTCTCCAAAACATATATTCACTTAAAAGGTAATTAGGTAATTAAGCTCATAAATTAATGTTTTACTTTAGTCGGGTATTATGATATTCTTAAAATTCTTCAGGTTCGCTTTTTGAAAAAAGACACACATCGATGACAAAACTTTAGCAGGATTGATCGACGCTTATAACTTTGTTTGCATGTGGATACCAATAGTTGATCCCTTGTCACCTATTCCATGTTTTTCAAAATGCCTAATAAAATCAGTTCTTCAAAATTAATAGATGGATTATATATAGCCCGTATTGATAAAATATATCGATATTATATTAAAGACATACAATTATTCAT
The DNA here is from genome assembly GCF_021521415.1 of Bidens hawaiensis. Classification (NCBI taxonomy): domain Eukaryota; kingdom Viridiplantae; phylum Streptophyta; class Magnoliopsida; order Asterales; family Asteraceae; genus Bidens; species Bidens hawaiensis. Next base: position 80,578 of record NW_027505331.1, on the reverse strand, counting down.
AATATATAATATGAATAACTTTTAAAACTGAACAACCTATGATCATATGTTGCCGACACATCGGTTGACAACATGGCTCCAAAGCCACTGAACCATGAAATGAAAGTTCTATTGCGGGTGCCGTACATGTTATACACGGCCCCGTTAGAATCATTGAACATGTTCCCAACATAGCGTGAACCACCCCCCACCCCGTACACCCCCTGGCAGGGATCTGCAACCTCCCCGGGAACATGGGGTGAAGAGGTAGGTCCCAGCAGAGCCCAGTTGTACCCGCAAGACTCACCTTGAAGAGGGACGTCTGCGCAGAAACCAACTGGATCCGAAGGACCCACCATGCTCAGAGACGTGACGTCCTTACGCGCAGTACGCAAGCTGTTCCCGCAGGAAATGCCTCCCAATGGTGAAGTACTCTGCCTGTTCCCGCAGCTGCGGATACAAGCCATCAGGGAAGGCCACCCGCGCAGCAAGGCTACACGCACAAGGCACTTAGCTCTCAATCACTCAGTGTCACCTGAAGGAATGAGCAAAGCCGGGAACAATCCCGCACAAATGCGGGAGGGGGAATACTCCCGCCCAAAAGCCAGTCCGTACGATTCGGGAAGATCTTTTGTACTGTACCTGACGAGGTATGGGCAAAAGATCTGACTAAAGATACGACAGCTTATTGACAACAGTATGGCGAGCAGCATGCTCCTGTACTGTATGTCACTATTAGCTGCTGCCTACTCACCAACTCCTGTCATACCACGTGCATAGCCGGCAGTTGGTGGAAAAGGAATAGTACACAGCAGGCCTGGTCACTGTCAGCCGCTGCCTACCCACCAACTACCAGCAGGGCACGTGCGTAGGCCACAATTGGTAGAAAAGGAATACTATTCAGCCGGCCACACCTCCTTGGAAACCTACCTTCGGCTATAAATACCCCAAATGGTATGATCATCATATCTTATCACATTATCATCATATTATACCTGATATCTGCTCTAGCAATCTCTTAATATACATTTATATTTAAAGAGCAATCTAGTCTGATTCTCACGCCGGAGGGTGGTCACAAGGAGGAACCCCCCCCTTCTCAGTGACAAGCTCACGGTGTCTGTTTTGCAGGTTATCAGAAGAACCATCTTTGCCGGGTCTAACCCCTCGTGGGAAACATCTATCTAACCCCCAGGTTACCCGTAATCTGCCCGGGGTCCGGTTAGTGTTTCTTCATTGGTGCCAACCATTCCGCCTCCTGGTAGTTGGAGGCGTAAAGGCTGGGAAGTGCTTGCCCATTCTTGAATTTCATGGCAAAGGGATGGCGCGAGCGGAGATGTAGAAAAACTCCCGCTTCCACGAACGAAGACTGCGCTCGGTTGCGCAAATCTTCAAACCCTTGATCCGGGTTATCAGGGTATACCACCCCTGGATGCACCTCCAAGAGTAGAAGGTCATCAGGCGGTCAACATAGGGCTCAATGCCCAGAATCCGGCACACCCACTCGAAGTGCCGAATCTTGGCAATCGCCATCGAGTGCACCTCGGTCAGGTGCACACCGTGCCTCTCCAGGACACGGTACACAAACTTTGTAAATGGGAACCTAAGATTCCCATAAACAAAGAATGCAGCATATACCCCGATCTTGCCTCTGGGGGCATCATACACCGTCTGATGGGGTTCAGGAAACTCAGGCTCGAGAGACTCGAGCATGAACTTCCTGACGATGTACTGATACAGATTGACAGGCAGAGCACACTGGCACTCGCCAGCAGTACTCTTGTCATCGGCGAACGCCCCAGCCTCCTGGGCTGTAGATTCGAGATCACGAGAAGACATCTTGCAGATGAAAGAAGAAAACGATTTCAAGGGAATGACTCGACTGAAAAGATGAGTATTCGCCGGAAATCGTTTTGAAGATGAAGAGAAGTGAAAGTGTGAATTACAAAGAACCCTCTCCCCCTTTATATACTAATCGCAATTAATGCGATGAATTTAATGCGGAGGAGAGAGAAAACGAAGGTGCAATGAAACTATGACACGTGGCAAAAAACAAGCTGGCAATAGCTGTTGAAATGACGCGTACCATTAATTTCGCGGCCACGCGCCCACGCGCCTGAAAAAGCGTCTGGAATGACCATGTACTGTCACGTCACCATAACTTCCTGCACAAACATTTATATTTCAAAAAGATTCAAAAGTAAGCGGGACCATACCCCTTACCTTAGCAACCAAGTAACTATAAGACAGATGCGGGTACAGTGTCAAGGCAAAACCCTTCACATACTTAGCACCTGCAGAGAATTGAAGCCAAGAATACCTCGACAAACAAGTAACTATAAGACGGGTGCGGGTACAGTGTCAAGGCAAAACCCTTCACATACCTAGCACCCGCAGGGAATTGACGCCAGGAATACCATGGAAGTAAAGTAACCGTAAGACGAGTGCGGGTACAGTGTTAAGGCAAAACCCTTCACATACCTAGCGCTCCGCTGGGAATTGAAACCAAGAAGGATCTTCTGGGCAATGCTTGCGGAAACGGAAATAACATCCCCGCATAGCGGGAACGTCGAGAACTACATTGTTTGAAGCTCCAGGATGGAATTGGTGGTTTTAACATAATTGATCATTATGTTCAAAACTACCAAAACCTCATGGAGAATCCACACAAGTGGGACTCAACGCTCCTGACTTGCGAGGAGGTCACAGACCTACCCGCATCATACCTAAAGATCAAGCAGGAAAGTCGGGAATTTCTGCAAGTGACAAGGACTTCCGCGGGAAGAATCCCCATGGAAAACCTTAAAACTAAACCCTTTTCAAAACCCTTTGCTTAAGTCCAAAAGTTCACCTCACTTTATTAAACATTCATGAGAAGAACATTGGACTGGGGGGACTTGAAGAGGTAGGTCCCAGCAGAGCCCAGTTGTACCCGCAAGACTCACCTTGAAGAGGGACGTCTGCGCAGAAACCAACTGGATCCGCAGGACCCACCATGCTCAGAGACGTGACGTCCTTACGCGCAGTACGCAAGCTGTTCCCGCAGGAAATGCCTCCCAATGGTGAAGTACTCTGCCTGTTCCCGCAGCTGCGGATACAAGCCATCAGGGAAGGCCACCCGCGCAGCAAGGCTACACGCACAAGGCACTTAGCTCTCAATCACTCAGTGTCACCTGAAGGAATGAGCAAAGCCGGGAACAATCCCGGACAAAGGCGGGAGGGGGAATACTCCCGCCCAAAAGCCAGTCCGTACGATTCGGGAAGATCTTTTGTATTGTACCTGACGAGGTATGGGCAAAAGATCTGACTAAAGATACGACAGCTTATTGACAACAGTATGGCGAGCAGCATGCTCCTGTACTGTATGTCACTATTAGCCGCTGCCTACTCACCAACTCCTGTCATACCACGTGCATAGCCGGCAGTTGGTGGAAAAGGAATAGTACACAGCAGGCCTGGTCACTGTCAGCCGCTGCCTACCCACCAACTACCAGCAGGGCACGTGCGTAGGCCACAGTTGGTAGAACAGGAATACTATTCAGCCGGCCACACCTCCTTGGAAACCTACCTTCGGCTATAAATACCCCAAATGGTATGATCATCATATCTTATCACATTATCATCATATTATACCTGATATCTTGCTCTAGCAATCTCTTAATATACATTTATATTTAAAGAGCAATCTAGTCTGATTCTCACGCCGGAGGGTGGTCACAAGGAGGAACCCCCCCCCCCCCCTTCTCAGTGACAAGCTCACGGTGTCTGTTTTGCAGGTTATCAGAAGAACCATCTTTGCCGGGTCCAACCCCTCGTGGGAAACATCTATCTAACCCCCAGGTTACCCGTAATCTGCCCGGGGTCCGGTTAGTGTTTCTTCATGGGGTCACCAACATACCACCTGTTCGCCAACGGGTTCGTCCCAACCTCCGCAAGCTCATGACCGATGATATTGATCACTCCGTCCACCTCCGGCACCCCATTGGGGGCTTTCAGGGGTGTCACCCCGGGCATGTAGTCTGCAACGAAATACGACCACGCACAAGTGCCCGGGCACATCTTGGCTGAGTTACCCGCCCAGATAAATGCTAGGGTGAACCCGGCTAAAGAGGGAAACGCAAAAAGGTGGAAACCGCATACTTGGCAGAACTTCTGGAGGTAAACGTCCTCGGATGTGAGTACTATATAAACTCCACCCTGGGATCCGCACGGATGGGATTGTTTTCTGCGGTGATTGCCGTGGCGATTACATACTGGATGGATAAGCAGGTGAGTTTTTGACCTTGAGATCCACCGTCGTCTGTCTCACCTCCCAAGGTAACGGAGCGTGAGACATTGGCTACGGTAATGTCGGTGTACAAGGTTATGGCTCTCCACCAGTCAGCCACTGATGGAGAGCGGATGCTGGGGGCGTTGAATGATTCAATAAAGTCCCGAATGATTTGCTTATGGCTCGATTGCCAGGTACCATACCATATCAGGTACACGGAGATGTTGGGGCTTAATACAGGGCCATTATGGTATTTCAAGATGGCAGTCATATTCACAACGCCTTTCAACTCATTTGTTCCGGCAGCAGGGGCCGTGCAGACGACGGAGAACAAAATAATAATTAGGGTAAATGAGAGTAGAGACAAATTATAGAGAGCCTGCATGGTTTGATTGCAGTGAGAGTTTTTTTTTTTCTTTTTAATTTGTTTTAAAAACTATATTTGCTGATCTTGGAGTCATAACATTACTATGCATGACAACACGGGTAAGTAGCTCCACAGCTTCAGCAAATTTAGTTTTTAAAAGATTGGGTTTTGCGATTCAAAAGGGGGTAGCGGCGCAGCTTGTTGCCCGCTTGCCTTCTGTTTCGATGTAATCCAATAAACAATTTATATCATTTGTTTTTGAATTTGGTGTGAGTGAATTAATTGAACCTTTGCTATTTATAAGAGAGACTTTATTGTTGTACACTTCAAAGTTTATTGTATGCCAAATAAAGACAGCTAATTAACAAAGTGGACTGGATGGAATAAGGAAACTGTAATATATATCTTTTCCTTAATTACCTACCTTTTGCAACATGCGGAATGAGCGTAAGTACCTAGTTAGGATGTTAGATTTAAACATCGCTGTGTTAGTCAAGAAGATAACTCTTGAAAATCGTTAGAAAGTTGGCTGGAATCACCGCGGTATAACTCTTGAAAATCGTTAGTTATGAAGATTGAAGGCAATGTGATCATTGGTTAATTAGGTTTATTTTGTGAAGACAAACTTGGAAACTATTAAAGACAGGTCGAAACAAAACCCCCATCCTGATAAATGGCTTTAGCTAGGAGATCGGAATGGAACATTTTCGGTTAGTTCCTGTTGTGTAATTAATTGCAACCTACTAGTCGAATTTTTTTTTCAAAATAGGAAATTGAAAAAGGATGAAATGGTTTATAGGAGAAAGAAAATGTTGTCATGGTCAGATTACATATAGGGCATGTTAGTTTGTGTCGGGTTAGGTGTACAATTATCAGGTGTTTCGCCATTTGAAATGACGGATGTTGTACTTTTATCGTGTGTTCCGCCAATTCAAATGACGGATCTCACTTTTTCTGATCCGTCACTTTGACTGATGGTTCACGTTCCCCAAAGTAGCTTGCCCCTTTATGTAAAATAGACATCTGTCATTACAAATGGCAAATGTGAACAGTCAGTGTACTACTAGATTTGACCTTTGATGATTGACAAGTCCGTGTCTCATTTTTCTTTATATTTACTAATATATGTTTTCTTTTCTTTTATTTTTTAAAAGACATTATTTATAAAATAATATAATTAATTATTAAGAATAATTTGTATTATTAAAAGGACTAATCTTATTTTATTTTTATTTATTATACTTTTATTTTTTAATTATTCATAATTAATTAGTATTATTAAAAAACTAATAATTAGTATCATTATTATTATATATAACAATTAGAAACTTTGGTGCCGTAAGCCCTGATTGGGCCACTTTGCGGCACCTTATTGGTGGTATTTTTTTTTAATTTTTTCTTTTTGTTTTGTTGTAGTTCCGACACGTAGCAAAAACCGACTGACTGCCAACTTATTTTTTATTTTTTTTTTAATTCCGGTGTTGTAGCGATCGTGATAGAAACTGACCAAATTCGTGTAAACTCAAAGTATTTTGTTTTAGTTCCAATTTAGTAACAAAAGTAATGAAAACCAACCGAATGTTATTTTGTTTTGGTTCCGGCATCGTAACGAACATAATGAAAACCGACCAAATTCGCGTAGACTGGCCACCTAAACTCCGGGGATCGACAACGGCCGGGTTTTACCAATGATCAAGTGAAACTGACCAACATCACCCCATTTTCCACTTCAACTTTTATAATTTTTTTTTGTTTTACTTCCAATATAATAACGCACGTAATCGAAACTGGCCTCCTCAACACTTGGGACCAACAACGTTTGGGTTTACCATCGCCAAGATTTTGCTGATCTGTTCCATCACAACGCATCGGGTAAAACGCTAGTTAATTAACATTAAAAAGCTAATAAAACAAAAGTAACTCAATTTTTATATTTATTAGCTTTTTTATTTTTAATCAATGCTACTAATTATTAGCTTTTTAATAATACCAATTAATAATTAATAATTAAAATATAAAAGTAAAATAAATAAAAGTAAAAACAGATTAGTCCTTTTGATAATACAAATTATTTTTTAATAACTAATTACATTATGTTATAAATAATATCTTTTTTAGAAAATAAAAAACAAATAAGAATAAATATTAAACAAAATGAGACATTGGACTTCAGGTCAAATCTGGTAGTACAAGTACGATTCACACTTGCCATTTGAAATAACGGATGCCAAGACAACAATTGATATTTCAAATGGCAAATGCCTTTTTTACATACAGGGCAAGCTACTTTGGGAAACGTGAACCACCAGTCAAAATGACGGACCAGAAAAGTGACATCCGTCATTTGAAATGACGGAATACAATAAAAGTACCACATCCGTCATTTCAAATGACGGAACACTTAATAATTGTCCACCTCACCCGACAAAAACTTACACGCCTGAAAAGAACCTAACTATATGACACCATTTCTTAGAGACAAATATTCCCGAAAAGAACCTAACAATTGATCATGGTTTATAACCACTTTCATAAAAGAAATACATACAAAAATTTGTTTAGGATAAAAGTATAAAAATTATTTGTTTATCAAAGTAATATATATATATTAGAATTCCACATTTTGTAACTATTTTTCTGTACATTCTATACAAAAAATTGTTTAAGATCAAAGCACGACACATTTAAATGTGAGACTTGATAGGTTTCAAGAACAAGGTTGGAGTTTTGATATTAGAGAGACGCACCTTCACTTTGATAGAATTGTCTTTCAGATCATCCAATTTGATCTGAAACAATAATCGTTGCAAGTCGAAACCCTAAATTGTAAAATAATCGATAGACATTAAAAAATATTCAAATCAAGTAGCATGTTTCATTGGACAATACTCATCATGGGTTGGAGGAAGGGAGGGTGATTTTGGACACCAACCACCACCATCTCAGCCACATGTAATTTTTACAAATCCTACGTATATGTCCCTTTTAACTAATATCCTATGGGTGTCATTTGGTTATAAGTATCGATTACCTGACGACAAATACCTCACCAAAGAATAATTACAAGCTACAATGAACGTAAACAAGTTAAGAAAACATATTGGAGAACACATGCTTCGTTTTCGTATTGTATTTGTTCTATCTTCATTACAATGGACTTTGTTATTTATTTATGTGTTTGTGTGTACATGCTAGTAAGAAATTCGTTGTTGCATCGGGGTGCGAAAGGATAGGCGCACAAATAAAATTACAGTTACTTTAGAAAAACCAAAACCAGCCGTGAGACCTCAAAAAGTTGTCTTTAGCCAATGTCACTTGCTTACACACCACAATTTTCTAGTTATTCTTCGAATTCCAAATTGTAATAGAGAAAATCATAATTAATAACCATCATTATGAAATTGAAATATGAGTATCGTGATTCATGAAGTTTAAAATCATATACCAATTAGCATATTAGTTTACGTGCAACCTAATTAAATGAAGAAAAATTGGATTCTAATAATTCAAACTATTAATTACTAGCAATAATAATTCCAACTAACAATGGTAGCACTCCCAAGTTTTAGTTTTGTTACCAATAATAGTCTTAATATAACTGATCGATAATTCCGTTAAATTTTAATGATATGGCATGTTAATGTCCCTGCTCACTTCATCTTCTTCGCCCACACCTAACACCTAACCCCATCACCACCCAACTTTCAAAAACACCAACATAGTTTTCTACAAAATATACTACTTCCACAAATTTCATCATCATCAATATTGTTTCATAGTACAAAATTGCCTAGGACAAGAGAACTTCGTCTCCGTATAAAAATAAGAATAACAAGCTTCAAATATACCGATCCCTCCAAACCGATCACGAACCACGTTTAATAATCTTTCACTTTTGTTTTCATTTTTCAAGATTAAGTTCTATCCTTGATCTTCGCTCGTGCAAAGAACACACCCGCTATTAAACCTTTAACCAAAACAAAAACGCATGTTTATTGTTACCTATGTTCTATATTCTAAGTTCTAAGATCTAACCATGAAATAATAATACGAGTAGGAAAAACGACTAACCAAATAATATGCTAGCAGAGTTCTCCAAACTAGTCGGAACGTGAAATAAAACGATTCCAGCAACCGAAAGTGGAATCTTGTTCAATGATCCCACCAAGCTGTAAATTGGTATCAAATATTAATTAATCAATAATTTTGTCACTATCAATATATTATGTATCATCAATAATTAATTAGCTTGCCTATATGTAGTTGCCCCGGTTTGATGTAGAAACCACATAGAAGTGAAGCTAATTGCTAACCCAAGAAATCCACTAAATGTCATCACCACCCAAAATGTTGGCATCCTCAAAAGTGGCCTGCCAATTATATTATTCATTAACATAATAATTGTGCTGCACAAATTCAAAGAAAATAATAACTGCAAAATTTGAACTTCAACAAACCGGCTGACATAAATATGGGTATTTTAAATATTTCTTCATATACAATTTACAAATCTGTAAATGTAATTGATAGGCCTACAAGACTCCTTTATCTGTCTTTATATACAGGTATTTACTATTTTGCATACTTCATAAGCATTAAAACATTTTTCTTAATCTTCATGTCAAGTCAAATGTAAACCTAGCTTAAGAAGAAACAGGTCATATAGGTCAAATCTATATTATTTTTATTAAAAGAAACAAAGATATTCATTATTTTCTGTATCGTATTTACACACTAACTGTAAGTTTTCCAGGTCAACCCAGCACATTGACATGAACTGGGTTTGACCTGACCCGCAAGACCCACCCATTTTCCACCTCTAGTTACACAAGTGGAGGGAAAAACAAACTCACGTATTGTAAAGATAACCCCCCTCGTTAAACACAAAGATCAACACAAGTCCTAATGGCAATGATAATGTGTTGTTAAGTAAAACCATTGAAAACTCGTTCAAGTTACCGGATTTTGTAACTTGTTTTGCTGTATCCATCACCCGACGAAGTGTTAACTGTACCATAATAGTTTTTATAAAAATAATCAATATTTGCACCAACTTATTAGCTTAAAACATTAACAAAATAAAGGTTACTCACAGAATATGATGCTGTTAGAAAGCAATTTATAATCTGCCATGTGTATCCAACAGCGCTGAATGCAAGATCGGTTATCCCTCCAGAAATAGCTGATATTATCTGCATCAATAAAAGGAATTCACACGTTTATTTATCTGTTTCACCTTTCAATCTTGATTAGTTAGATTATCAGAACATTAATAATTTGCATCATTAAGAATCAAGCATACCATCAAGAAAAGTGATGCCCACACTCTGTTATCATGGTGCTTGTTGAATAAATACATTTCACCAACTGCAGTTATCACATTTGTAAAATTCTTCAACACTGTCACCATCGCAACATTAATGTACCTCAAACTGCAAACAACATGGCTAATTATCAGTCACATGTTTGTAAACAAACAAAGTTAACAGTTTAATCAAATGATGTTAGGGTTAAGTCTATATCAAACAGGCTTGCTGCATATGCCAACTGTCATACCTAAACATGCTTGTAACCAACATCCCAACAAATATAAAGTTCACAGGCAACCAAACTTTAACCAATCTCCATGTAAGTGGTTCTGTTGATATGACACCGAGTATGCTCAAACTAGACACTATCAATACCGAAACAAAGTTCTGCCAACAAAAACAATGACTTGTCAGCCAAATAAGATAAAAATAGATAAGAGCAATAATACTATCACTTAAAACAGATAGAATTAGACCTGGTAGAGCATTAAAGATATTCCAGCATTAAAATCATAGCTAGAGAGAACATATTTGTTGACCAAAATCATGCTACATGATGAAAGACAATATGCAAGACCAGATAATAACGCCTGGTTGTTGACTTTTATCCTGGTTGACTTTGAACTCCTCTCTCTATCTTTGTCAAACCTTCCACTCTCCACATCAGCCTCGTTCTCACCAACATTTTTCATTGTCAAAACTGTCCTATACAGTTATAAAATTACCATACGAGTTTCTGCAGCACAAAAACTTTAAGTTACACATCAAGAAACAAGTTCATTTATTCTCAAACTATGCGGTCGATATCACCGGTATTAGGTTATCGGTCCCTTTTTAGAATATCGGTACGATATATCGGCGATATTTGACCGATATATCATCGATATTTCCGATATCAGTGTTTTAAGTCGTAATTATCAACTTTTACGGAATTATTAATGTTAAATTGCTATATATATGAATTTTACATGATATTAAAATTACCGATATCCCACCGCGATAGCTGACAAAACCTATCCTACAAGCAGCAACCAATAATAACTCATTGCCTACGAACTCAAATTCAGTGATTAATAACTTCAATTCGAAATATGCACAAACCTAGGGTTAATTTAATTTGGTCCTTACAGCTTTGGATGGTATTCAGTGTCATAAACGGTAACCATATCAAATAGATTAGCAATCAAGAAGCTCGTGAACAAAGCTTAAATCAACGAATTTAACTGTAAAATATTCAAATCTACAATAGCTAATCAGCTAACACGACAACGAATAAAACTAATCACGAAAAACGATTAGGTGCGAGATCACAGCAGTATGAGGAAATTAAAGCTGAAAAATAGGGTACCAGTGTAAAGAAAGAAAAACATTGACGAAAGGTCTCCTCCGGCTCTTGATGAAGTTGCCGGCGAAGTCAACGGTCGTGGTGCTGATCGGCGATGGATTTCCGATTGGTGTTGGCTGGATTTGGGGAGATATATATATATATTCAGACAAATATATATAGGTATATATGCTGCTAATTTATTTGTGAAGGAGTTGAGTTGAAGTTGAGTTGAGATTTTAAACTAGGAATTGAGTTGAGGAGGGTGGATTGATTGGGTCAACTTCTTGAATCTTGATGGATGGGACCAACGCATACATTCGCTGTGCTACTTTGTCCCTAATTATATGTTTAATACTAACTAGTGTTTTATATAGTTTTTGTTTTTTATATTTAAGAAAATTATTCATTTTTTTTATATTTTATTTTATCGTGTGTTTTTTCATGGAATTTATAAAATTATTGTGCCTTTTGATGGGTTTTTACCAAGACATTATTACCTTTGTCAAATATGTATTTCACATGAATTTCTTGAATAATGTATTTTTGAGTAGATATTGTAACACATTGATATTTTTTTATCTCTATTTCGTTTCTTGAATTTCTATTTTATGAGAATTTCTTTTAATAGTATATTTTGGGTTTGTTTCTATTTTTATATAGTTTGATACGTTTTATATTTTTAGCAACAAATTATTATATATATTTTTTATATATTTTGGTTTACGTGATTTCTTGAGTAATTTTGGGTAGAATTTATTAAATTCTTAAAATTATTGGGATTTTTATATTTTGATAGGTTTTTACTAACAAATTGTTATGCGTTTAAATTATATGCTTTACTCGAGTTTCTTCTGATAGTATACTTCAAGGTAGATTTTATGAAATTGTTGTGTGTGTGTGTGTATTTTCTGATGAATTAAAAACGGTGAAAAATTGAGTTATACTAGCATAAATTTATTAAGTTAGAATTAAATCTATAAAAACTAAAAAGATTATTAAAAAAATGGTCACTAGAAGAGTTGGTCAACTATTGACACCTTTGTGGAATGTGGAGTTTCATCAAACACGTTTCCTTTAGTCCTCAAAATGCCTAACCAACTATAAACCAAGTAGGTTTTACAACATAACATGTCAACTTGCATCAATGGACAATCGTCATGCTCCATTTTCGATTTGTATTATACTTGTTATGAATCTTGTTAACTTATCTCTTTACCATATTAATAAACAATGTTTAACATATGTTTATGACTTTATTCAGTTTTAGAGTTTTAGGTTTGGAAAGCCGGACCAACCGGTTAGTGTTTGTATACAAGCAAAAACAGACTAAACCCAAATGAATAAGTAGGGTTTGAGCAAACCAAACAAAATTTTGTGTACATAAGATAAAAAAAATGATCAAAACCAGTTGTTGCCACCTTCTTTTGTTTGTATGACCAATTTGTGAAACAAGACTAACTTATTAAACCAATTAGATCATTACTCGTATGTCATGTATGTTCGACAACTTACCCGGTTTTTTCACATGTTTTGATGTTGTTGTGAAACCCATTAGGATTTTTTGTGTGTCCATTTTTCAAACATTGCGTTTACCAAATAAAAAATATATTAAAAAAAAGGGTGACCCCCCTCACACATTTAGGGACTACTCCACTATCGAGAAGTTGGGCTGAATCCATATAATCACGGTTCACACGAGCCGCTCCATTAGTTGTGCTATGAATCCATTTGTACACTATGTAACTCATGTCTAATTATTGAGTTTTATTTTAATTCTTTTAGTTATTTAATCATAAAATCCATATGCCAAACATTCGTTGATAAGTGGGTGTGATTTTTTTTATATATACTTTAACCTACAAGTCTGAAATCTGAATAATTAATCATATGAAAAGTAATTTGTCTATTTTAAAAAGTTTAATGAACAAATCATATGAAAATATATAACTTTACCATTAAAACTGTATAAAAGTAAATCAACAAACACCTTCGTTGAGTTTTGTGATTTAAAATGTTGAATTATTAAAATTTAAAGATTTAGTTATGTGTGAATTTGATAAAAAGTAATTCGCTCGGGTTGAGCTAGCTCACCATCCTCTTGATCTGAGTAGCCGGGTACCGGAACAAATGGATAAATTAGTTGACTTTTAAAATTAGTTTTATTAAACTTGTACTAAGTTTTATTTTTGTTTATAATTTTTTATCATCTGTTTGATTTAAGTTATACTAAATTGGTTATTTATTTAAATGCCTATACTTGTTTAATATAAAACATCATATACAATATTAACAAATGTGTGTGTGAAAAGCGATCACAATTGCAAATAAGTTAGAACATGTATTCCTTAACTTACTCGTAAAACCAATCCATAAAAACATACTAATGTGACGATAACAATTGTTCTAACAAACAATGAACATGTATTTGGGCTACTATAAGGAAATAAAACAAACGGGTAGCATATGTTACAAGCAAAAGAAAAACTAAATATAGTCGCCTCCTCGTATTTGATTTTTACCTATAAAAGCATTTAACTAAAAAAGATCAACTTTCTTTAAAGTTAATGTAACAAACTACGTGTACAATTTCTATTTAACAGAAGGGAATAGTAAAAATTTATGGTTTTTATTTAATCATTTCCTACTATGCGCAAAAATAAGCTTTAAAAAAAGTACCAATAAAAGGCATCAAAATAAATATCATTGCAAACATCTACGTTTTCTTATGTTTTCACTCAAAAATTGATTTATTTTTTACTACATAGATACGTGTGATGAATGTAATATACATATACACCCCAGATTAATATGAGACTAATGATACGATGGGCTAAATTAGCGAGACGTCAACTAAGTAAATCGAAACAATAAATGCAAGTATTTGATTATTTGTTATTTTGTATTGTATTTTACATACTTAAAAAATTCCTACTCTCAAGTCTCAATTTAAAATCATTAAATTATCCTTGATGATTAAGAAATAAGTATGTTGAATGTTCATATCATGGTTTTTCCTAGAAATGCACAAACAACAGGCTTGGGCCTGAGTAAGTTTTAGGCCCAATCAGAAATAGATCTATATTAATTCACACGCCACTTGAGTTGCATAGTTTATGCGCCCAAACCAGTTTGGGATCGCGATCAACATCAGGTTTTGGCCCACACCGGTTTGGGTTGAAACAACTTTATAATGGAGAAATAATCGGTTTGGTTTGAAACCAGTTTATAACTAGTTAGGTTTGGGCTTAACCGGTTTCAACGAAGTTCTCAAAACACATTTCAACCCTACGGTTTATTTAGGGTCCAAACCAATTTTATAATCAGTTTTGATTTGAATTAAAAACCAATTCCAATTTCTAAGAGCACCCACAACACGGATAAAGTGAAAAAGTTAGCCTCTCAAAAACTATGCCAGCCCACAAACCTGACCATCATGGAGCAAACTTCAAACCCCCTCCATCCATGAAGTTTGCAAAAGCAAACCACTCAAAAACCATGTCAGCCACATACCTCTCTCACATACAAATACACATATATATTTTAATAGTTATTTAATCAAATTGTGGAAGTTTGTTGTTATGAAAGAAAATAAGGTTTTTGAGAAATGTTTAAAATATGAAGTGGAGTTGACGTGGAAGTTTGTGAGGTTAGCCGCCCTAAACTAGGGCTGTTCACGAGCCGAGCCGAACCGAGCGAAGGCTTGCTCGTTGCTTGGCTCGTTTACAACCGAACCGAACAACTGAAATTTGAGCCGAGCGAAAAACGAAACGAGCCAAAATCGAACCGAGAATTTTTCGATCGTACATCGAGCGATTTCGATCATTTTTTTTTTCTTTTTCACTTTATAATTTTCAATAAAAAACAAGTTTGAAGGCTGTAAATAATATATTTTGTAAACAAATTAGTAGTTTTTAGACAAGCGAATAATATGTTTTAAAGTTTTAGGAGAAAGAAGTTTGAAGTGAGATATAATGAGCATGTAAACAAACTTTTAGTATTCTGAAAACTTGAATCGAACTAATAAAGCTATAAAATTGACGGAATAGGAAAAATTTCAAAGGGTTTAAAAAATTGTATACTTATATTTTATGTGTTTTGTCTATATATTTATATATTTGTTCATATATAATTATATATAAAATAAATTAAAAGTATTCGAGCCGAACCAAACCGAACCGAACTGAACAGACCTTTTCTCGTTGCTTTGGCTCATTTACAAACCGAACCGAGAAGATCGGCTCATTTGCAATCGAGCGAAAAAACGAGCGAGCATTTTCCGAGCAAATTACAAGCAAGCGGCGAGCGAGTTCGAGCGTCGAGCGGTTTGGACGGCCCTACTCTAAACAGTTTTTCACCTCTATGGCTCTATGAGTCTAAGCCCAAGTCTCAAGGGTCGCCCGATGCCAGTCTAAGGCCTGGTTGAGTCTAAAAAATGCGTTCATTCTTAATAACAAAGTGGATAGCCTGGCCCAGATGAAGATTAGTGAAAAGATTGGTTATGGGCATAGCTTTTTGGACCTAATTAAAAACGTTTTCTTTTTTTCAAACTGAGGCGGTGAGGCCTGGTCTCTGTAGCTTTTTATATATTTAGGGACTTGGGCTTGGGCCTTTGAGGTGCGTGACATTCTTATGGGTGTAAATAAAGTAATTACATGATGGATCAATGATCGTTCGTTTTTTTATTAGAAGTACGTGTACAGTAGAGGTGTACAAAACCGGTTTTAAACTCAAACCGAACCGGTTTATAAACGGAACTGGATTGGTCAACGGCTGGTCCTGGTTTGACTCAACCGTTCGGTTTACAAACCGATTTAAAAACAAGATAGGCAGGCCTGGTCACGTCGGTTCAGTTCGGTTTATAAACCAGTTTAACCGGTTTTAACCGGTTGTCCTCAAACCGGTTCGGTTTTAAGGGGAACCGGTCCTGAAACTGACGGTTTATGTCGGTTCGAGAACCGGTTTGGGTGAAACCAGTTTTAAAGCGAAACCGGTTCGATTCGGTTTACCTAAAACCGGTCTTTATATATATGATACTACAATAATTGCACATGATACTTTATCGAAAGTGCGTGTACTATACACACATGTTATAACTAGATAACAGGTTTAACCTTCACGTTTTATTGGTACTGTCAAGATTCGGATGCCACTATTTTTAATATTATAACCTTCATATGTTATTTCTTTTGTTTTTGACATTTTTAGTTTTCTTACGCCTGAAGCTATGGAGTTACTTACCCGTGTTCAACGGCTCATGCATAGTAATGTTATGACTCCAAGATCAGCAAACTTAGTTTTTAAAAGATTAGGTTTTACAATTCAAAAAGGGGTAGCAGCACAGTTTGTTGCCCGTTTGTCTTCTATTTCGATTTAATTTCTTAATATTTATTATTATTATTATTTCTTTTAATATTATAATATTTGTGATTTCCTAAGAAAGTGTGTGTATAATAAACTTCTTTTTTTACGGTGTACACTGCATGACCATAATGTTGAACTGATATTCCTACACTAGTCTAGTTCGATAATACCCCTTTATATTCACTTTAAAACTAGAATAAGAAAAGAGAGATGATTTTTGGATAATTCATAATTTATTTCTTGTTATTCGGATAATCAAATTCGAATGTTTAAGTTTTGGATATCGGATTTAAACAACCCAGTTGTTTCATCAAATACTAGTAAAAAAATAACTTACTAAAGTTAGTAAGGTTTTCCAAGGTTTATTTACATAATTACACGAATTATAAAAGTTAAAGGTAAATACGCGTGTGAGAAGCGATCACAATTGCCAAACCTTGTGAATGGATTTCTTAAGTTAGTCATAGAAGAAATCCATAAAAACACAATAATGTAACGATAATAGTTGTCTTGACTAAAAATGGAACGGTATTAAATTCGATGAAACTGAAACTAAATAATAAAAACAAACAGACATATATGTTTACAAGCAAAAGAAAAACTAATTATAGTTTATACTCATTTTGTTTTACCTATTAGTAGATTTAACTATAAGAACAATTTGTGAAGTTAACGAAACCATCTACCTGTACAATTTCCATTTAAGCGAAAAGAATAGTAATGTTATTTATGATACTTAATAGTTAACCTGTGTAGATTTTTAATTTTAAAAAAATTAATAAATATGCAATCCTAAAGTCCTAAACATAAAGTCATACTTATATACGACATTTCACTGATGCTCGTCATAACCCGCTATTATATTTTTAATGGATGTTATGATTTGCTTTTATGGTTTTTGTTTCAAGTATGTTATTGATTTGTATTTTTTTTTGTTTCATATATGTTAAGGATTGTGGTTTTTCATTACAAATATGTTATAGATTATGTGTTAATTAAGACTCTTATGTTTGTTTGAAATTTTTTGTTTCATTACACATACATTATTCATTGTATATTTAAGCAAGTCGCTTAACGGGTCTTAACAGATTAACCTGTTATTAACAGGTTCGTGTTCGTGTTTAGAAAAAATAACACAATTAGTTATTGTGTCGTGTTTATGTTTAGTAGAGCAGGTCATCATGTATTATCGTGTCGTGTTTGACATGTTATGACAGCCCTATATAAAATGATGCCTAAAAAACAAGAGCAACTTTAACCTTAACGATTAATTGGTGGTGTCAAGATTCAGATACCACTGTTTTAATATTATGATATTTGGAATCTTGAAGACGGATGTGGGATAGGAAAAAAAATTTAATATTATAACAATGTTAAAAAAAATATAGTTTTATTAAACTTTAAATAAATAATGAGTAGTCACAAATATAATTAAGTAAAAAATAACTACAGAAAACAAATTATAATAAAATATGAAGTAAAAAACTTTTAAAGCAAATTCACAAGTAAATTAAATATTCAAAATTTTAAAGTTTATTCTATTTAATTGAATTCATTAGAGTTATCATAAAAGAAAACGATAAAGGAGAATAGGAGATTAGAATAAAAATTTGTTTTAATATAAATATTAAAAATTTGGAATGTTACTAACCTACCCTCGTTATAAAGGTTTCTGAAAGAGAGGTTAAATAGATGGAGCTTATGTGGCAGTTTGTGAGATTTTACGTCTCTTACCTGTTTTTCACCTCTAAGAGTCATGAATCCAAAGTTTTTTTTTTTTTTTTTTTTTTGCAATTTGTAACCATGTGGTTTTAAATACATGCAATTTGGACCCTGTGGTTGCTAACATATATTCTCTCCAACAGTTTTAACTAAACAAATGTTGACTTTTAAGGTTGACTATCTTTGACTTGTTGACCTTTATTGTAAGCTGCTTATTACAATTTACTAAACATATGTGACATTCATCATTTTTAAAAACTCGAACACCCGAACCATTTTAAAATTTTGATACTTTTCGGATCATCAATTATTAATAAAATCTCCGCATTTATTGTGTATTTGATTGTGTTATTTAACTGTTTATAATTATTGGTGTTCTTCAAGACGGACCAACCGTCTTCTTCTCATCCTCTCTAAATTCCCGCCCTTTGACTCGTTTTTCCAAGTCTTGGATGAACCTAGACTATTTTTTTGTTGATAATTAAGTTCCTCCTTCACCAAATTGGGCCAAAACTCATTAATTTGGTGATTACTATTGCTTAAAACTAGCCTTATGACTAGCTTATGCAATCAATCACTTCAACCTTGTTATTAACAATTTGAAGCCTATATAAAGCCTCTCAAACTTCTACAAGTTATTTACCACAACACTTTACACTCTCAATTGTGTTCTTACTTTTCAATTGGTGCTAAAATCAAAGCTTCAAGTTCTTTCTTCTTTAAAATTCAATCATCGGGTAATTATTGTTTTATTTATATACAACATATCATGTGATCATCATCATGTTGTCACTCTAAATTAACAACCGTGGTTGTGTTTTCAGTATCGCTCGTCGGCACGCTAATGTTCGGTTAAAAATAAGTTTTATGTTAAAAAACTAACTTCTGCAAAACTAATAAACAAGACTAAAATTTTCCAACATGTCACGTCATCTTATCATTTCAAGCATGTTAGACATAAACCCAAATCAAACCGAGTTCATGTCCAACAAAAAACATGAACCATTCGTTAAACTTGTTTTAATAAATAATATTCGGCTCAGAAACAAACCGAAACCATTTAAATTAACTAATAATTATTAGAACCTACTCTTTTCCTAAGGCTAAAATAAATCAACTTAAAACCAAAGAATTAACCTTTTTCTTTCAATTATTAAAAATAAAATAAAGTAAAAATATTTTTTTAACAAAATTTTTCATCTAAGAATTATAAACCGAACATGTCGGCCACCTTTTCCTTATTTTCTTCAACCTTATTTTGATTCTAGTTATTTATTTATCTAAGGTCGCTCGTTGAACCGAACTTTGTCGGTTCACTCACTCAAAGCTATATTCACTTATTTGCTCGTCTCGCGTATTTAACGGGTGAGTTTTTCATAACCCTTTTTAACGCTTTTAATATTTTTGGGGTGTAGCATGCCACAAGTTTTTATTTCGTTAGTTATGCGCTTGCTGACAAACCAATTCACATTTATCGTGCATGTTAATATTATTCTTGCATATTGGTTTTGATTATACGGGAATTATGTGCAACGTGTTTACTGTTTTTATGGTAGAAGTTATGCAAACGCATACACATAGTGGGAGGGTCAAACGGGACGTACCTGCGCCGTCTAACGTTACGACCTCGGTTGTTTACGTAAGGTGGTTCTCATTTCCCCGACTTTTACGACTTCGGCTAAATGAACGGGAGGACGGCACTATTTGATTTCATTTACATTATGTTTGAATATTTATTGCATAACGATCATTGAATCGCGCATTTTATATATATTTATATACGTAAAAACTTATGAAAACTCACCAATATGTGTTGTTGACAAAATATATTATTTTAAACGTGCTGCAGGTTGATACAATGGAGTGCCAGGACAAGAAAACTAGTTATACTTTAGGATTATTTTAATGAATAATATTTGTTTCATTTAGAAGTAATGTTGTTTGTCTCATTATCAAACTATTTGTGTATTTGCGAAATTATGGAATAAGATAAATATATTGTCACTATTAATAGTGTTACGAGCTTATGAGTGATCTGTACGTTGCATCCGACGTATTCCGCTTAAAGCCAGGGTGTTACAACATAAATAATCATAATCTTGACTATCTAAACTGATTATTTGAATATAATTAACCAAATAAATATGAAATAAAAAGTTTACATAGTTTGACAATATGCATACACACTACACAGAGCTTGACTTTCCTAAGTCAACTGTGACTTTACACAACATTAACCAATTGAAACATAAGGTTTGACTTTCCTAAGTCAAACTGTCAACAAATGGAACCGCCTAATACACTCAAATCATTCATTCAAATGCATATAATACATACCTATACACACAAACACAGATACACATACACATATATATACATAGATACATACATAGTTGTATGTAAACCCAGAGCAATAGCATGATGAACCAAAAAGTCTCCAGGACCTATTGTTAAGAATAGTGAATTACTATTCTCATTAACAGCATTTAACCAACCTGGCAACCATATGCTTCGACCCGAATTGAATGTCGGGCCGTTCGTTGAAGATAAAAGTATATCGAACCCATATGAAGTTTTACCGTGAGCAGATTGTATCCATTGAGCAAATATAGGTTCGATTAAGATTTGCTTTTCCGGAGTACCAAAGGCAAGCATGACATCATTATGAACATAAAGTCCCAAGGTATGGAAACCCAAGTGGAGACGTTGTGAGAATTTGATCAATATTGGTTCGTTTCATTATAGTACCGTCATTTCCTATGATAAATGATGTTTGTAACCGGTATGTCTAGTTTAGCATTTCAAGAATACTAGATCTAAAATTTTGCATTTCAAAATAATTTATTTTAAGTAATTAAATTACTATATAAGTTTGGTTCACACACTATGATAACCGTTGTGCGCATGAAAAACGAAGACGGAAATAAAATTTGTTTCGAAAAGTGGATAAAAGTTTTTTCCGGAATACCCATTTTATTAGAACGTAATACTTGCTATTCTTATTATATTTAACCAAATTATTAAACTTGAATGCATAATTCAAATTGTTAAAATTAGAGACTGAAATTACCTACTTAACAAACTTGTAAATAAAAAGTAATTTTTTTATTTCTCTAATTAAACCTAGGTAACCAATTTAGTAAGCATGAACCTTAACTAACAAACCAACATCTTATCTTTTTTTATTTTATTTTTGTTTAAAAATTGCGTCATTTTCCTTGTCATTATCTTTTACACATATATATTGTTTGAAACTAAATAAATAAAAAAGTAAACTTGAGATTCAGATTGGGGGGACCCAAGTCCCCACATATGGAAAGACGCATTTCTAATTTTGTTCTCATTATATATTTTAAAACACAAAGAACCTGTCACCTTTTTTGCAACATATGGGAAAAAAACACCCTATAGGCATGCATCTCTATCTTATCTTTATATACTTTGTTAGCATAACTTTCAGTTGTGACTTGTATGTGACCACAAACCATAATTAGAAGATTCCAAAAATCGTTTTTTGATTTTTTTTAAATACATCTTCGAAAGTATATTATTCAATTTAAATAAGTCATACATCTAAAACATACAACATGATAATCTTTAAATATTTTTCTAAACGCGTATGGGTACGTATTTTTGGGTTATGCCCAAATAATTGTATGAGCTATAAACTATTGGCATTTCATTACGAAAATATGAGCTAATTTTTAAAAAGCCATAGAAAATTGTAGCCACATACGTTTTACTTGTATTAGAAAACTATATTAATGCTATTATATTTGAATAATGCTAATCAGTCTAAAGTCTTTTACGAGAACTGGACTAACGTCTTCAGTAATCAAATTAACGAAGGAAGAATAGCACCCTTTTGGGAATACGGACCTATAAAGAAATACTTTACCGCCTCGAAAAGATCTTTTTTAAATAACTCTCAAAAATATTTTAGAGGTCCAATTATAAAGCCATCCAAACTCGCAACTTTGTCTGAACCACATGACCAAACCACAACTTAAGCTCCACCAACTTCTCTATAATTGTAGAAAACAACGAACTATGTGTAGTCCACGGAATTGTTTTACCTTATCGATGTTTAACCGTTTATTCTTTTATTTATTATCGTTTTGTATTTAAATCATTTTCTAAATATTTTTTTGAACGACCAATCAAGAATTTATATAAATTACAAAACGCCGACCTAGCAAGATGCTAGGCCGAGGAAAACACCAAAACACCTACAAAGTCAACAATCAAAATACATCGAAATTAAATGCTCTCCACCTCTCCCACATAATGTCCAACTTGTTAGACCTATTACAAATCCAAAAGAAACTTTGGTGCTTTTATTTCACAAGGTATGTTATTGACGCTCGCCTCCTTCCTTTCGAAGACCACCATATTTCTCGTTTTCCATAGGCACCACACCAACGTTAAGCAAACCGCATGGAACAACTTAGCTTTCCGTCTGGGCAATCGGTAATGTTTGTGAAGCTCTAAAATGTCACGAATGGAGAAAGCAAAGAACGGTGGGACCTTACACCAATTGGCGATACAATGCCAAACCGCTTGAGCAAATCTACATGATATAAAAATATGTTCCGCCGTTTCCTCCGCCTCGCCACATACAGGGCATCACGTAGAAGCAACCACCACGTTTCTACGAGCCAACTCAACTAAAACCGGGATTCGTTCCATTTCTGCTCTCCACGCTAGCACCCCGACTTTCTTAGGAACATAGTTATTCCATTCTATTGTGTAATCCACGTCTCCTCCCTTCACTAAATCTATCCCCTGCTTAAGACTTCTCACAGAAAAGTTATTACCTTGATTCAATCCCCAAGTTAACCGATCCGGCTCCACCTGTAATCAATCATGTTTGACCAAACTTAAAATCCCCCTGAACTTCTCAATTTATAGCAGGCCCATTGGATCTCTAATCCAACCCCAAGTTCCACAAATCTCATCCATATACATTGTAAGCCTATCCGACACGTGGCACTACTTATTCGACTCGAGTTGGTACAACCGAGGAAACTGGGTCTGAAAGGCCAGGTCTCCACACCACTTATCCAACCAAAACAGAGTATTCTTGCCATTCCTCACTTCACATCTAAAGGCATCTTCCAATACTATACCAACTTCTTCAAGTTTCTTAGAAATCATCACTATTTGTTTCCAAGGTCCCGGAATCAAAACCTTAACCGGAATGAAGGACCATGACCTTTCCGAGTGGTGAATGGCCCAAATCACTTTCCTCCACAGGCCATTTTCTCACTCTTAAATCTCCACCATCACTTTGCCAGTATGGCTAAATTAGTTACTTGTAGGGACCCCAACCCAAGACCCCCGTTTCCGATCGGAGCTATCACCTTATTCCACTCTACCCAGTTTATTTTTACGTCCTCTTCCGACCCTCCTCACAAGAAAACCCGTTTAATCCTTTCCAATTTTTCCAGCACCCCATCCGGAGCTTTATACAAAGAAAAGAAGTATGTTGGTAAAGAATTCAACACTGATTTAATTACCGTAATCCTCCCCCCCCCCCCCCCCCGAAAGAGAGCTTTTTGGCCTTCCACAGTGATATCGTTCTCCTGAACGTCTCCACAACCGGATCCCATGAAGCCACCAGATTCATATTCCCACCGACTAGCAAACCGAGATACTTAAACAGAAACGTCCCCGTCTTGCTATTCAACAAACTCGCCATCTCCAACCTTTCTGATTCCTCCACCCTTATATCGTACACCCAACTTTTTTTTACATTTATTTTTAGTCCGGAGACCAAATAAAAACATCGAAGGATCCGTCGAAGATTTAGCACGTTCTCCTAATTCCACTCACCAACAAAGATGACATCGTCGGCGTTTAAGAGATGTGTCACTGTCGGCCCCCCAATACCACATCTTAAACCTTTAAACAACCCCACTTGACTAGCCTTCTTCATTACCCCCGTCAAGCTTTCCATTGCCAAAACGAAAAGGAATGGAGATAACGGGTCGCCTTGCCGAAGGCCCCAGTAACAATTGAATTCTGATGTGGGAGATCCATTAACTAGCACCGAAGCCCTTCCCCCTAGGAGAATTCCGGACACCCACTTTCTCCATTTTTCTGGAAACTTCATTTGCCTCAAGACGTCGTCAATAAAATTCCAGTTTAAAGTATCATAGGCCTTCTCAATATCCACCTTAAACATCATACCGCGTTTTCTCAACTTCTTATAGTAGGCGAACATTTCGTTTAGCATTAGAGGCCCGTCTAGAATACTACGATTGCGAAGGAAAGCTGATTGTTCAACAGAAACCAGTTTACCAATTACTCGCTTTAACCGATTTACCAACACTTAGAAAACCACTTTATTAATGCAACCGATAAGACTAATCGGTCTAAAATCCCCCAAGAAAATAGGATCTTTCACCTTAGGAATTAACGCGATAAAAGAGGCGAGGACACCAAAACTGAACTGACCTGTCACAAAAAAAACTCACCCATAATCTTCAAAAAATCATACTGAAAATATACCCAAAACCGTTTGATAAACTTGAAGTTGAAACCATCTGGTCCGGGCGACCGATCACCATCACAGTCCCACACCGCCACCTTTAACTCCAACAGTGAGAACGACGCATCCAGGCCATTCGCCTCGTCATTTGTTAAGAAGCTAATACACGGGCATACAAGCACTGGACGATCGAGGACGGGTTCCAAAAACCAAGTAGCAAAGAAATCAAAGACTTCTCCTTTTACAACAGTCGGATTACAAACCCAAGTACCCTGAACCATCAAGCCGTGTAACCTATTTGAGGATATGTTCGCATTAAGAATACCGTGAAAATACGCCGTGTTGTCGTCACCATCAACCGCCCACTTCACTCTCGCTTTCTGTCGGGCATCTTTTTGTTTCACAATCTCAAATGCCTCCACCATCACCATGCACTCCGTCCTTTCTTCTAACTCATGCTGAGAGAGTGCTCTTTGAACTGCCACAGATTCCAACAACTGAATTTTCTGCTTGTTTGCTTCATATAAGTCGGAAGTCTCCTTCTTCTTAACCTCCAACCATTCCTTAATCCGATTTTTCAACCATCTAAACTTAGTCACCAAGGCCAAATCAGGCGGCCCGCGAAAGTGGAATTGCGCACAACAAGTTTCCACAAAATCAACGAAGCCTGGGATCTCCAACCAGCTGTTAAAAAAACGAAAAGGAATGTGACCATAGTCCACCGGAATTATACCAAGTACCAACGGTCGATGGTCTGAGCACCCTTTGGGAAGCACGTTTAGTGAAGCCCCTGGCCAGCAATCCTTAAAATCTTTGCAAACTAGAACTCGGTCAATTTTACTAAATTTATCACCTTTATCCGACACATACGTAAAAGAACCGTCGCCCATTTGATATTCACACAGCTCCGCATAATTAATAAAACGATTAAAAACCTCTGCATTAAAAGCAACAAAATCCGAGTTTAGCCTTTCCGACGCATCCCGCACCTCGTTAAAGTCCCAAACAAAGACACACGGCCCAGACCTACCGGTAGCTTCGACCATATCGAAATCGAAAATAGATAGTAACTCCCCCCATAAAGCTCTTCTATCAACCGGGTCGTTAGGAGCATACACATTCACAACATTAAGGACGACCCCCGTGGCAATAATTGTACCCGAACTAACCAGGAACCTCCTGTGTTTAGTCACCCCACTTCTAGCAAAAAAAGTGGGATCCCAAATACACAACAATCCCCCTGACCTACCAGTAGCTTCGACCATATCGAAATCGAAGATAGTTCTACCCCAAATGTGATTAGGCTGAAAAAAAGATCCTACTCCCAATTTGGTTTCTTGCACAGCAACAAAATGAACTCCATTACAAGTCTTTAAACCACGGATCCAGCTTGATTTTCTGGATTCGTTAAGCCCCCTTATGTTAACTGATAAAACATTCATTGGCAACCTACATAACCTCCATCCTCCTTAACTGTGTCCCGAAGTAGTTCCATATGGGAGTCTAAATTTACCCCTATAACCTTACCCACTTGGCCCGTTCTGAATACTTCTGTCTCGATGTCCCAACTCGCCCCCCCCCCCCCCACATAGTTAATCGCCACGTCCGGGAGCCCTACCTCCTCCAACATTATCCTCAATTTCCGGAACAACTGTAGAGATTTTACCTCCCCCACCACCGCTTTCCCGACCCACTCGAGCGGAGAGTGCTCAGGTTCAAGATTAACAACAAACCTTTTTTTGCACTTCTCAACCCATCGAGCATTCCCGAGCGCAACATCCTTGTAAGATAACCCTGTTTGAACTGGGTTGCACTTGATCCCCTCCAGCCTGGAATTGGCGTTTTCAAGGTTACTCTCCTTTACCCCCTTCATTCCATCACCTTTTTGTTGTTCTTGTCGTACTTCGCCATCGACACCCCGACCTTAGCATTACCAATCTTCACCAGGTTAAGCTCTTTTACCAAACTTTGCACGTCTGCAACTCCTCTATACCGAATGAATCCGAAAGTGTTGCTAAAGAAATCTCTTTTCCTAGCAACGTACGCGTCTGACATCAGCCCAAAAACTCTGAACTCCTTCCACAAATCATCCCTTGACGTCCCTTCCGGAAGATTTGGAGACATAAAAGGATGTCTCCGGTTTGTTCCTCACCGCCTCAGTATTCTGCTTTCGCGTCATCCAAATCACCTAATTGAGCATATTTTCTAAATATTACATTCCCAAATAGCTCAGTAAATATCTATGTTTTCAAATACTGAAAAATCTCTTTTTTTTCCCGGCATTTGAAAGTACAAATTATAGATGGGTGATAATGTGATATGGTGTGCAACTAGACCATCTACCAATTTAATTAGTTGACTATCCTTTAATTGAACGCGTTTGAAAAGTTGCTACTTACGTCTTTACCCCCTTTTTCGAACGACGCTAGAAGTACAACAACCATAACCACGATCCCTAACCCTTTATAACGTGTTATTCCAATACCAAAAGTTACCTTGCTAGTTGCTACGTCTTCATTTTGTTATATCTTGTATCAGCATGTTTGAAACGTGTCATTTTAATGATAGTTTTGTTTCTAGTTAATTAGAATATAAAATTTTCTTGCACTATTGCAGACTTTTGCTTTTTTTTTTTTTTTGAAGTTCTTTTCATGATGAACAAATTCCCACAGCATAAAGTATCATGAAGCTGAAGCAACAAAGTGTTTTAAAATTTTGATTAATGCTTAAGGTTTGAAAAAAATCTTTTAGAGAAACAAATATATTCTATGTTTAATATGACATAGCTTTGTTCGGGGTATCCACATGAAGAACCGAGTTAGCTGTCAATCTAGTTCTCAACATCTCATCCATTCAACATGTTTTAACCATAAAATATTCAAAAACTCACTCGCGTGTATTATAGCGATTCTAACATCTAGATTATATTTGTACATATACGTGTAAAAATGTTCCCTTTGTCCTGCAGAAAGTTTTTAAAGTGAAACAATCCATAATTATTAGAATAACAGTTATTTTGATCATCTTTTTCCAATAAAAGAAGAAAAACATAATGAACAAATTTGCCCTATGAATTGTTGTCATTATTGTTATATGTAATGTAACATGTCCATAACACCGTGTTGTTACAACCTACACCATCGTGACTCCACCATCACGGTCTTCATTGTCTGTAATGTACGACTTTTATCGAACTAATAAATAAAGGAATCTATCTATTCTAATAAATAAGTACTAGGTGATGCCACTTGTCATCTTCTTAGCCACTCTCACCAATTTTAACTCATTTTCATAAAATGGAATCTCATTCGGTTCAACCCGCTCCAATAGAAATAACCAGATCCAGTGTTTTCATTATTTTTTTGTTTTCATCAACCCTAATTCCAGTTCGTCTCTCCCGCCATCACCTACGCCATCACCTACGCCATCGCAATCGCTGTTCCTCTGTTCCGCTAGAACCTACGCCATTGCCACCGCCGTATCCTCTTTCATCGCCACCGTCGTTGCCTCCTTCATCGCCACCGTCCAGCTACGCCATCGCCGTTCCTCTGTTCCGCTAGCACCTACGCCATCGCCGCCGCCGTATCCTCCTTCATCGCCACCGTCGTCGCCTCCTTCATCGCCACCGCCGTCGCCGCCTCTCTTCCGTGGCCACCTATTTTGTACGCGCCATCGCCGTCGCCACCTACTCCTCTTTTCCGTAGTTCACTCTCTGTTAAAGTTATACTTCTTAACTATGTAATTGAAATTATGGAATGTAAAATACTTAATAAAGTTGTTGGTATATGTTGAATAGAACTGGTTAATTGGAATTTGATGTGTTCTTTGCAATCTTCTTTGTTGTTTTGTCATGTTTAATCGGAATTGCTCTTTGTTGTTGCCTGCCTTGCATAATTGCCATTTTGTATGTAGTTGCTGGCCAGGTGAGAACGGCATAATGTTATTATCTTTTTAAAATTTTTATATTTATCGTGAGCTTGTTTAGCATATTATGGTAATATGCAGGAAGGTGCTATTAGCATTCTTTATGACCTTTCTCCTTGGTCTATTAGCATTCTTCATGACTGCAAAGATGAAGTTTTCAACACTGCAAAGGTAAGAAAATTACCCTTCTACCCTTTCAAATTGCATAATATCAACTTTCGAAACACTAAAACTGTCATGATATTGGGCTGTTTAATTTGTAGGTTAAAGCTCCAATCATACAAAAAAAGATGACAACCATTGCAACTTTTGATTGGCAATCGTATGATGAAGAAGCTCCGTCTTCTGATGGCGGTGATACGTTTGCAATTTTGGGGTTGTACGAGCAGTTAAATGTAACTAGAGATACTTCTGATTACTTGTGGTACCTTACAGAGTGAGTATTAATGATTTGTGACTATTATTATAAATGTTTAACGGTTTTGTATTTATTTGATTTTACAGAAAAGATATATCGCCAAACGAACAGTTTTTGACAAACGGACAGCTTCCCGTGCTGACAGTTATGTCAGCAGGGCACGCTCTGCATGTCTTTATCAACAACCAACTCGCAGGTAAATCTCACTTTTGATAAGAATTAACCTTAAACTAGATGGACTAAACGGGCTGGCCCGTCGGGTTGGGTGATGGGTAAAGACGGGTTTGCGTTGAATTTGTCACATCTTGTTTGGTCATATTACAGGAACAGTCTGGGGATCACTAAAAACCCCGAAATTAAAGTTTAGTCAAAATGTTAAGTTGAGAGCGAGCGTTAACAAGATCTCTATGCTAAGTGTTTTTGTAGGCCTTGCGGTTAGTTGTTGCACTTTTTTTTTGCCAACATATAAAAACATTTAACTAAATTATTTAATCACCGTTTTAGAACATCGGCATGCACTTCGAGAACTACAATAGTATTGTTTAGTAGTAACAAACGTTTTTACAAACCTTTTTTTTTATCCGAAAAAACCAACAAATATCATTTAAAAAACACCCAGTTCAACAAAATCATATAACAAAATCAAAAATATTATATTTTTTAAATAAATCAATAATTACCATTTGAATTTCAAAATGGTTAAATAGGTAGCTCCTACTCCTACTATTAAGAGATACTCAAAATTTTCAAATTATTTATTCCTAACTCATTTTGATTTTAAATTGAAAACTGAAATCATTTTTAAAATGAGCAAAATCTTCTGATTTTATTTCCCTCATTCTATAAATTTTGACTTATTTTACAGTAATCTTAATAAATAATATTCAAAAGTTTCTATAATTCTTATCTCAATAAACCGTAATTTTATAAGTAATTTTACTCAAAATAAATATATTTTATTTCAAATTTTGAATTTCAAATTTCCAAATTATCTGCAATTACCATATTTATTTTACTTTCAAAATTTACAAATTACATATTTATAATATACAAATTACATCCTGATATACTTGCCATTTGTCACGGTTAATCTAATCCCCTATTTTTTATGAGGTTTAAATAAATAGAGAGAACAATTTCATTTTTTTTTACACTTATTGAGGTTATAGTACAACAGGAAAATAAGTTTTTTTTTTTTAATTTCATTTTACACTTAATGAGGTTATACAATTGTGGCTCACGGTACAAAAGAAAAATAAGGAAAAATTCTTAAATTAGTCTATTTTTAAAGAGAGAGTCAGAAAATAATCGTTGAAAATTTTCAATTTCCCAAAACAATCCACTCAAATCAATCAAATCCGTGACATTGGTATTCCCAACGATGGATTTCGCCGGCCAATAAGATTCTGACAAGTGTACCTAGCTTTACCTACCACGTGGCATTTCCCTTCACATCAATTGGCCCAGATAGTTTTGTAATAAAATATATCTTTGCTGGTAACTTTGGTCTGAAAATCACCTCCATAAAAATTAATGTTTTTTTTTATGTTCATCTGATCAAATGAATTTCACGTGAATTTCATCTTCAGAAATTTAATATCAGTAAAGGACCATAAATATGTAGAAATATAAAATATGATAATTTATGATTACTAGTAAACAATGATCTAGAGAATAACAAATATAACATTAACTAGTATAAAAAATTTAAGGAGCATGTCTTGTTAATGGTTACCCATGATTCCTATCTCTTTCTGAATTGAAATAGAATATGTATAACATATACACGAATTAGCATGCGGTTGTTACTTCGGCTTCGTCTCTTTGTTTGTTTTCGTTATGTTTGCACATTAAATCTTGAACCAATTTAAATTCGTTAAAAAATATATTAAAAACTCGTATGTCCTATCTAACGCGCCCCTTTAAAATGACTTGCCCGTATCAGCCTAAAACCGTATAAAAACTACTTATGCTTAAATCATCGCGCCAAGATTGCAATAACTACCATGCATCCACTATATCTCT
This sequence comes from Bidens hawaiensis, assembly GCF_021521415.1. Classification (NCBI taxonomy): domain Eukaryota; kingdom Viridiplantae; phylum Streptophyta; class Magnoliopsida; order Asterales; family Asteraceae; genus Bidens; species Bidens hawaiensis. The sequence goes on along the minus strand of NW_027505331.1, from coordinate 49,383 downwards.
TGTTTTCTCTTTTTTTATGTCTTCAAATATGGTTTTGACAAAACATGTATTAATGCAAAAAAAAAAAAAGAAAAAGAAACATAATTCAAAGATGTTGAAACATGCATTATGCTAGCTCATATTCATTGACTTTTCATTTGTTTTTTTTTTTATTATTAATTTATCATTAAAATCAAAACGATTACAATAAAGTGGCAGGCAAACGGGCAACAAGCTGCGCCGCAACCCCCTTTTGAATAGCAAAACCAATTCTATTAAAAACAAGGCGTTGGGTCGTAGGAGACGACAAAGTACCATGAACGACAAGCTGAACCCTGTTTAGAAAATTCACGGCCTCCGGGGCCAGAAACCCAAATGTATCAAAAGCAAAAGGGAGAAACACGTGTTGATTTTCTAAACATGCTTTCTCGTGTTTGGCAACTTTGCCCGATTCGGCCTTCAACACAGCCTGACCCACAACAAATCCGTGGTCCCTGAGCCCGACAAGAGGAGACACTCCTGTAAGGTCCACACAAACGTATTCCCCCCCTGCCCACCCAAACAAAAGAATATCCGCTGGTCGTAACGTGGACCTCCCTACGAGCATGTAAATCTCAAATGAAAATACCTATAATCATCTTCTCCGTTTTTGTTTGATTAGTACATATTGTAATTTGTGTCATCTGGCCAAATAGTCATGTAGCCCAAATAGTTAGGTTGTAGGATTTTTGTGTGTTACCAAAAGCAACGATTTTAAATTGATTACCAAATTTACGTAACACCAATAGCTTACAAATAAGCAATCTGAAACGAGGTAACAAATTTATTTGTGTATATATATTATTATAAGTATTAATAGGCTCATCAACATGGAAAGTCGCAAAGGCATATATATTTATCAGCCCATGCACATCTTGCTACACCGCCCTTATAAAGTCTAGCACAATCTTTTCCACAAACCCCAAGGTCACATTCATGCGTGTCCATTATGACTTCGCATGTTTCATTCGTGTCCGACACCACTTCGAATCCATTGGCGTATGAAGATGCAACTGAAAACCAAACATACTAATGGTTATTAAATAAAAAAAGCATAAACTAATATATATAATATTGTTGTCATAAATTAGTTAAGCGGTGTGTCTTCTCATGTTCAAGATTATTTTATAATGAAAATACCAACTAAATTATAAAATACCTGCAATAACAATAAAGAGTGTGAACAAGCGAGAGCACGTAGACATGGTCAGCAATGAAATTAAAGAGAAGATAAAGAGATGCAAATATTCAAATAAGAATTAACGTCTTCTTTTATAGACATAAAAATGATCCTGCGTAACACAAGAATGACCCTTCCTCTTTACTTTATTTCAATATGAACCTCATAAGATTAAAACCGACAAAAGGTTTAAATAACCTAGATAGGATTTAATTACCATAATTTTGTTTTATTCGATATGATCAATATAATAGACACGACACTAGCTCACAAATTTAATCGGAACTAGGTACAAGAAACTATTTTCGCATATTGAATCGAACATTTTAATTTTAATTTTTAATATCTGGCAAATAGAAATCAATATTTTACTCGGGTTCTATGTTATTATTAATTATATCAAATTTGCTGATAAGGTTTCCATTCTCAGTAATGCCAATATTTTAGTCTACTCATTCAATAATTTATCGTTTGTAGATTCAACGACATACATGATTGCCTTACTTTAATGAGTTGTACTGTATCACGCAAAACTCTACGATACTTATATCGAAACGTAGATGCAAATTAAACATCACAAAAGTATATTCATATATTTATTAAATAACATATTTTGAAAGTTATAAGTGAAAAACAAAACAAAAAGAAAGTTATGAGTGAGATCCTTGTTATAATGTGTTTGAAAAAAAACTAGAAAAATGTAAGGTTCAAACAATAAGTCTAATGTAATACGAGTGTTTGTATTATAACTTATTAAGTGTAACTTAAAAATATCATGCTTAAATATCTTGTATATTCTGCTTAACCAACTTGTATTCGACGAACAATAAACTTGTATGAGGAAGGCATCCAAGTTAGCCGTCCACGTCAAATACTTTAATATGATATAATATACGTATAGAAGAGTTATTATAAAGGTATAAAGGCAATGTCATGCTGCGAAAAACAATCGCACCTGGAAATCTGCTTAATATAAATCAAACATATGTTTTACAAGCAACAAAGAAAACTAGCTTACACTCAACAAATTTACTTCTTTTAACTTTAGAAGCAAACCGACTACACATACAATTTCCATTTCGAGTGAGCAAAATAAGAAAAACGTATAATTAAGGAAAAAGCAAATAATAATAATAATAATAATAATAATAATAATAATAAAGAAATAAAGAAAGAAAAAAGACCACAAGCAAAGTTTGTACCTAACAAAAAATAATAATAATAATAATAATAATAATAATAATAATAAGGAATGTTGACTCCCCGAAAGAGTGTTTTCAAACAGAAAACCAGTGCTTAGTTGCCAGAAAAAAGAGGCTAGCGTAATGACGGTTGTGAAGGATGGTGGCATGTCATGGTGGTCTAATGGTGGTGGGCGGTGATGATTGGTTGTGGCCTGACTTGATTAGGTTCAGAATGAAATGTTGGTAGGGGAAATCTAAGGGGAATGGAAAAGGCTTTTATGCCCTCATGTGTGGGTCACGTGACTACATTTAACGCTATTAACTAACGGGTTAGGGTCAAATGGTATAGCGTAATGTTGTTTTTAAACATAAAGGATGGTTTCTAAACAAAAGATCTCACTTCCGTTAGTAAAAAGGACACAACGTGCAACATTTAGTAATGTCACACCCCGACTCAGGGCCTGGGCGTGACACCCAACGTTGGTACCTGTTTTGTAAATATATCAGAGTTTAAGGTTGTAAAGCGGAAGACTTTTAATAAAATATTATTGTATATAAAAGACGGGATTTTAAAATATCCGTTAATTTGTACATAAGTGTTTGGATTACAAAACCATGTTTTACATTATTTTATTTATAAAACATCCATTGAGCCATCAGATCATCTAACGGCTATCATTCTTCTCCAAACACCTATTCTCCATTACCTGTAAAACAGTTATAAAAATACGTCAGCAACACATGCCGGTGAACACGCTGACACAAAACATTTTAAGTTACTTGGTCATCCCCTCGGGTATCTTATGACCCGACCCATCGTGGCTTAGGAAACAACCAAGTTAAATATACTATTATAAACCTCCAGTTATACTCGAAACCTCTCAGCGATACCGCAGCATCGAGATCTTAGCAACTATTCAATATACACGAGATAATCCCCTCTCGAACATTACTTAGGTCCGGACCAACGTGGCGGAGGCATTAGCAAGTGTAGTGCGGTGTGCCCACCGTCTATCCACATATGTAAGGATCCAGACAAACGTATACAATAGCCTGAGGGCCAGCATTACTTTTGTTTATAAAGTTTTAGGGATATAATTCCATGCAAACATTCAAGACTTTGTTTTATCAAAAGTTGGACGTATTCACCTTCTTCTTGGTTGGTGTTCTCACCAATTTGTATAGCTTTGTTACCTCGGACCTATAGTACGAGAATAACGTTTTATAAGTACTAGATCAACGATTTAGCTTCAGACCTTTAGTCCGATTGCATAACCTTTACCTTGACATTTTGTCTTTTCATAAATATAAGGACCTCTATTCCTTTCTTTTGTTATTCATTCATAACCCTTTGTTTCTTCTTCGTATATCTCAAATTTCTTTGTTTATAAGAAAACATTTAATAAAATCTTTATATAAAATAAAGAAATATTACTTTAGTCATCATCTCGACTTTATGAAATCTTATTTTCACTTTTTAAAATCAAGGTATGGGCTATATCCCCGACTAGGGTCTAAGCCACTTATAATATAATATTCGGGCAGAACCCCTACCTTGAATGGCTTATTTATAGAAATGCTTGTGCTTTACTTGAACAGCACTCTACTTGAAGGTAAGTCAAGAGGGTATTTAAGTAGGGTTATGGCACGCATTTCGAGGTAAGGCTTAGGGGGATATCGCCATATCGGGGTCGTGGCACGCTTATCGAGGCAATGTAGGTGTTTTGAAGTGTGTTGGATGAATGGGGATCACCCCCATGGCCTATTTATAGAAATTTTTTTGCATCTTCGCGTATCGCGAAGCTGCTTCGCGTATCCCGAAGATGCACTAGCTTCGCTGAGTCGCCGTGTAGGCTTGCCACGTGTCGTTCCTGTCGCAAAGATGCACAACATGGATTCTTCGCGTATCGCGAAGATGCAAAACTTTGAAGCTGTTCATTTTTGGTCCCTGGTCTTTTGGTAACTTGCCATATCATCATCCAAAAATACAAAGGCGGCTCTTGGCGATGCGAGCGTGCGAAGTGCAAAGTGCGCAATCAAAGCGCCACATTACGCCCATCGCCCTTCAACCGTGCGCGTCGGGTGCTTCGCACCATCCGCTATGACTGGGGAGAGTGGTTGGCCACTTAAAAACATTACCATAGAAAGTTCTCTCCTTATAAAGTGCTTAATGTTTCTTTCTTTCTCCGATGTGGGATGAAGTCTCCTTACTCAATTCCTTAACATAAGCTACTTCCATTATTTGTCTTATTTTTCTCTTTACTTTTGCCATTAATATTTTTAGTTCTTAAGTTTTATTAGTTTGTCAAATTTGGACAAATTTTTTTTTTTTGTGATGTTACAAGTAACATTAAGTACAAAAGTTGTCAAGTTTAAAGACGAAGACAAACATTTAGGTCTGGAAAGGAATCAAGCGTTCGGTGAAATATAAGTGAACCGTTCGACGGAAAGTTCGGTTATTTTCGTTTATTTAATAAACGAATGAACATAAACAAAAAATTTGTGTTCGTTTAATTAAACGAACGAACATGAACACATGTTCCGTTCGTTCATTTATGTTCATGAACGTTCGTTTATGTTTGTTTATGTCTGTTTATTTATGTTCGCTTATGTATTAATAGAAAATAATTAAATATTATCTAAATAGGTCATCTGCTTAAAAGTTTTGTATTTTTTTAATTTGTGTTCATTTAAGTTCGTTTATATTTATGTTCATTTACATTTGTTCATACATGTTCGTTTTTCTTTGTTTAGTTATGTTCGTTAGATTTTAAACAAACGAACACAAATGCCTATTTTTAAATAAACGAACATGAACATAAATATTTTCTCAATTAAGTGTCCGTGTTATTTTAAAGTCAAATGAACGAACACAAGCATGCCCTTGTTCGTGTTCATTTGATTCGTTTACAGGCTTTCATTATTCACACTGATGAATACATCATCTCAATCTCTAGGCTCTGCCTATTTTATTTGTGTTTGTTTGTGTTCGTGAACACATTAATTTCCTTAATGAACGAGCACGAACATAAAATCTCGTTCGGTAAGTGCTCGTGAACCGTTCGTGAATACATTATTTTCTTAACGAACGAACATGAACAAGGCCTTGTTTATGTTCGTTCGGTTCGTTTACATCCCTACAAACATTGAAATCTGGTATAAAGTTGAGGAAATTTATTGTAATTTTGCCTTGTTTTCATATTTCTAGCCCAGCCCAAATGAGTTATTTAATCAGCCCATAGTATATGCTTTATTAACTGTTACAGCCCAATAAACAAATTATTGAGTTAAGGCCTCTTTATTGCAAGTTGCAACTATTGGTTCTTCCTGGGTGAGTGTCAAAACTAGAGGTGCACAAAATATCCGGTTTTGGATCCGATCCTGTGTATCTGACCCGGAACCAGTTCCTGCCCGTACCCGATCCGTAGGTAGGACCTGGCATTAGATTTCTCCCCTGAGCCGTACCCGGAACCGGAAATACCTGGTCAAACCCGACCCTACACTACCCGAAACTCAGAAAACCCGGTCAAATATCTGACTATTTCCGGAACCGGTTCCTAACCGACCCGGTTTTGACTTTTCTTGACCATAATCGGAACCGGTTCCAGGTAAAAAAAAAACGATTTGTGTACCTCTAGTTAAAACAATGTTCTTTTACTTTCCTAAGATGAATTTTATAACTAAGTAATTAACATGCAAATATGAAACAAAAATTTTTAAAAAGGTTTTCAATGAAGAGGCATATTAACAACGGAATTTCTGAAATGAAAATTCATATCTACCTCTACCTATTTAATAAAAGAGTGGAGTTTTCACAAAATTCTTCATTTAGTATTCACCAGAAAGCTTTAAATTGCCACATGGCATTTTCAGCATCTAATTTGTTCAAATGGCATTCCTTAATTTTTAATTTTTCCTTTTTTTTCGATTTCAAATCAAATTCGCCGTCCTCTCTACAAACCCTAACAATGAACTCAATACCTTCACTACACATAGATTTGGTGCAAATTCATCGTCATCAGTTGTAAGTTTTCATCAACAAATTAAGTGTTAATCAATTCCGTCTATCATCGTCTTCAATTTTATAACTATAATGCTAACCCTGATTTTGATTTACAGGTGTCGTTCGTCACAATCCTTAATATCGATCATCGTTTTCTGGTTTCAAGGTATTAATACCAGCAATTTTCCTTTTCTTCAACGTTGAATCCTTCATCCTCTGCTCTGTTTTAACCCTATCGATTTTTATTTCGTGTCAATTATAAAAACTAAATCGATTCAGGTTCGTCAAAGCATGATCCCTATTCAAATATAAAGGGATTCCTCAAACGGATTTCCTTCACCATTGGATCAATATTTGTTATCATCAATCACGAATTCACGAGAGTAAGTTCCAATACTTTTTTTTTTTTGCATCGTGTATACCTAGGGTTACCGATTAGATCTTATTTTTGTGTTTATTGTAAGCAATTTCACGTAATTTTTGTAGCGATTGCTGTTGATTTGGTTTATGCTTTGAAATAGGTTGGGATCGATTGTAGTGTACCCTAATACCCTAATAGGATTGGTACCGGTGTTTACCGAATTTTGTTTACCGTACTAGCACTGAACCAAACACTTTTAATACTACTGCCAAGTTTTTAAGAAACCCGAGATCAGAAAATTCAGGGCTGGTACTGATATAATACTGAGCTCATCTCTAGTATAATAAAGTGTCATATATGAGTTATATATGGCAATAAAATGAGCTGCTTGTATTTGTGGACAAGTGGAATAATAGTGATAAGTATCTCACAAAAATAAGCATCAGATAACATTTTATTTATTTAATTAGTTTATCTCTTTTATTATTTATTTTAGTTAACTTTTAAATATATCATGTTTTAAAGTTTTTGCTATCAAATTTTACAATCCAAAGTCAACCAATGAGGTTAATATGTTTCGTCGAATATTTTTGAACGGGCATAGGTTAATATATAATTTAATAAAAACTAGTTGAATTAGACACGCATGTTGTGACGATTAAAATTTAGTGAACTTTGGGGCACTCACAGTAAAACCAAAAGTGAAAACTCAAAAATTACAGCCGTGATATGCTTAAAAGGGCATTGATGACGCGTTTTTGACTCATCTTTTTTAATTATGTAACTAAAAAAATTAGAATTTTTTTCTTTTTTAACAAAAAAAATTGGGTTCTTTGAACATGGACGTGATTAAGGACGTAACAAAAAAATTGGGTGGTTACATTGACGTGATTAAGCACGAAGAAAGGCCCAACTATAATTATCCAAACGCAGATAATTCAATACAAGTATGTCATGACGGTATATTTGGAGTCAACAAAAAAATTACGGCATTGCAAATTAAAAATGAAAACGAAATTATAAAAAACCGTAACATAAAACCGTGACCCAACAAATTTGCTGACATCCTATTCTAATGATGTATATAATGAAATACTTTTTTTTTATGTTTTTTTTTTGAACGGCGGATATTATATAAAGCGCCGACTAGCAAGAAACTAGCCGGGCAAAAAACAAGGAAAATTACATGAATAAAAGAGGGTTCTTCAACCACTCTATCCGGTTAGCTTTACACTTACTCTTTCTACTCGAATACCAAAGAAAAGTGAAGTAAGTAACCTCATCAAACAACAACGCATCCTTCATACGTCTTTTCAAGAAAACTGTATCATTTCGAAGCTTCCAAATTGCCCACCAAGCAACATATATAATCGCACCCACCATTTCTTTCTTGGGTACACTTAAAGCCAAGTTCTCAACCCACTCCATGAGATCAGTTGGGAATCGCAAAGCTGGCAACTTCAGATTAAGCCATCTTTCAATCAAATCCCAAATCTTCTTAACTGAGGCGCACTCTCCAAAAACATGAATAACGGTTTCTGAACCATCGTTACACAAGGGGCAAATAGTTGACGGAATATCTATCCCCTTAGTAGCCAAATTTGTCCTCGTTGGCAAACGATTTCCCACACCTCCACCTGCAAATATTTATTTTTCGAGGCAAACAAGAGAACCAATTTGTTTTCTCGAAGCACTAGGGAGTGCACTGTTATCAATTCTCTCCCGAATACCCTTAACCGAGAATTCGGACATACCTTGCAACGACCACACCCATTGATCATTAGCATCGGAAAGCAAAAATCTATTTATCAAGTATTGCATTTCTAGAAACTGAGTCATTTCAGCACCCCCTCAGAGATCCCTACACCACTCCCACGACTCTCCCATCCCCCTTTGTGCCACCGAACAATTCTTTACCATTTCTAAAGCGTATAACCTTGGAAACATCTCAGCTAAACATAGGGTATCGCACCAAGGATGATTCCAAAACAACGTTTCATTTCCACTACCAATTTGTTTTTTAATCGAATTAAGAGGTACAACACAGGAGGCATTAAGCTTCGAAAATGATTTTAACATTCTTTCCCAAACACTATGCCTTTAAAAGAAGAAAACAAACCTCCTTCTGAACCGTACAAAGAGGAAATAATTTTCACCCAAATGGCATTCGGTTTGTTCACAAACCTCCATCTCCACTTCTGCAAAAGAGCATTGTTAAAACCTTCTAACGACCCAATGCCTAATCCACATTTTTCTTTAGAAGCCAAAACCAACTTCCAAGGGGCCCAATGCATTTTTTTTTCTGCCTGACTACCACCCCAAAAAAACTTGGATCGAATTTGTTCCAATCTTTTCAAGACACCCACCAGAGCTAGAAAAATAGACATATAATAAATCCCTAAAGCACCAAGGACTGTTTTTATCAACAAAGATCTAGCTCTAATAGAAAGAAGTGAAGCTTTCCAAGAAGTCAATCTAGATTCAAATCTATCCGTAACAACTTTCCAACTTCTAGAGTTTGCCATATTTAGACCAATCGGCATCCCCAAGTATAAAAATGGTAATCTCCCCGGTTTACATCCCACCACTGAAGCACACCCGACGACATTATCGTAATCCACACGCACTCCATAGAGGTTTGACTTGTGCAGATTAATTTTTAAACCCGAGGCAATGAAGAAGCACTTCAAATTACGAATCATTGTTTGAGCATTTGGGATCGACCATTCCCCACAAAATACCACATCATCCGCATAGAACAAATGAGATAGAGAAACACCATTTGCACCCACTCGCGCCTCCTTAAATAAACCTATTCTAATAGAATCCTTTATCATGACATTCAACCCCTCCATAGCAAAAATAAAAAGGAATGGTGAGATCGGATCACCTTGTCTCAAACCCCTATGCATATCAAATTCGTTCGTAGGACTACCATTCAGTAATACTGAAAGTCTTGACGACTGTAAACAAGCCATAATCCACCCTATCCACTTATCCCCAAAACCCATAAAGCCCATGATAGTCTTTAAGTAGTCCCACGAAATGGAGTCATATGCTTTCTCAAAATCAACTTTAAAGATCATTAATTTTTTTTTCGCTTCTTGTACCAATCCACCGTTTCATTCATGATTAATGACCCATCCAAAATTTGGCGCCCCTTTATAAAAGCAGATTGTACCCCACTCACCAAGGTATTAATCACTTTACCTAAACGAATCGACAGAACTTTTGCAATCATTTTATTAATAATACCAATAAGACTAATCGGTCTGAAATCACTTACTAGGAGCGGGCTATGAGCTTTAGGAATCAAAGTAATAAAAGAATAATTGCATCCTTTAGGGTATTTAGAATTCACAAAAAAAAAGATTCAATGGCTTCAAATATATCTCCTTTAATTATGTCCCAAAAATGCTTCACAAACCCGATAGTGAAGCCATCCGGGCCCGGAGATTTATCCGAACCACACGACCAAACAGCGGATTTAATCTCCTCCAATGTCACAGGCGCCTCCAACAACAATCTTTCCGCATCGGAAAGCATACGAAACATTGAACTGCGCGTAATTAACGGAACTGTGCTTCCTTTCTCAAACCTGGAAGAAAAATAATCGAAGAAAGTCTTTTTTACCTGATCCGGGTCATCAACCCAGACCCCCTCTGTTTTTATCCCGGTAATCACCCGTTGCCTTCTTTGTTTATTTAGTAAATTATGAAAAAACATGGAATTTTCGTCACCTAGTTTTGGCCACAAGTTCTTGCATTTTAAAGCCAATTCAGCAGTCATTTGTTTCAATTTTATGTAGCTCATACCGAACTTCATTCCGTCTTAGTAATACCGAATCCGAGCCTTTTCCTTGTTCCATTTCCATCTCACATTTTTCCAAATCAGCTTGAAGTTCAAATTTAGTCTCACTATGGTTCTTTTGAACATGTTTAACCACTCCTTCAGGATGTTTTTTAAACGTTTGAATTTTTCCTTAAGTTTATACATACCCCTACCTTGGATCTCTAATTCCCAAGAATCTTGAACAACTTTATCCAACCCCTCCCAATTTAACCATGAGTTGTAAAATTTAAACGGAACTACACCATAATTTACCTCCTTTTGCTTTAACACAATGGGCCTATGATCTGAAAGCCGCGAGCAAATGATTGTAGCTTCTAAATTTGGGGCCGAATCCAATAAACCTTCTGAAAGCAAAAACCGATCCAGTTTACTAAACTTTTTTCCTGCTGGATCAACTCTAGTAAACTTTAAACCCCCGAGAGGTACGTCCACCACCCTGAGTCGATCAACAAAATCATTGAAGTTTGTTGCATTGCGAGAAGAAAACACTGAACCTAACCTTTCTTCTGGGAACTGAACCAAATTAAAATCGCCAAATAAACAATACATACCTGGATGGTGAGACATAAACGATTCAATTAAACACCACAAATTTTTCTTCTCGTTCTCATCCTGTGGAGCATAAACATTGACCATATAGCATTCAACTTTTAACTTCTTCCACTCACCTTTAACTATCACCATATTATCCATACACAATATTGCATGTTTAGTAAACATCAAAGGATTCCAAACCAACATAATACCGCCTGACTTTCCTTTAGCCGAAGCCACAGCAAAGTCAAATTGAGCATTCCTCCAAACCGAACGAATATGTGAAAGATTCACAGTGGACATTCTAGTTTCCTGAAGGCCTAAAAAATTAATACCTTCTTTATTGCATAACGAAGCAATTCCTCTCCGTTTATCCAGACTCCCAATCCCACAAATATTTAAGGACATAATATTCATTGTAACACCCCGTTCCCACCCATTCCACTGATAAGACTTTTTAGATTCATTTCAGTTCCTTCCATCTTGAGGCCAAATACTTTTCCTAGGTCAATGAATTTAGACATTTCATTAACAAAAGAGAAACCATGTAACTCGCTACCAACTGAAGAGCTTCTTGCCTTACGGCCCCTTATTCTACCACTCCTAGTAGGAGACAAAGATTTACCTTTTTTAACTCTACTTCCGGAATCCGCACTATCAACCGGACGATCCTCGTTCTCTTCTTTCTTATTAAACTTAACTCCACCGAACCCAGGAGGAGCTGAACAAGATGATGTGACAGTATGATTACTAGAACCTGACTCCACCACAAGCGGTGTATCCTTTACAATATCATCGATAAACGTATCCTCCTTTAAAACATCAATTTGCCCTTCTTCCAACATTTCATCCTGTCCCAAAAAATTAATTTGGTCTTGATATGAAACATCATGATTAGACTTTACCCCCTCATCGGCATCTTCCTCGAGAAAGTCGACACTGTCCGTGTGAACCAAACAAGTGTCACCCTCATCATAAGATTCCAAGGAAGGAGACCAGGTTGACAATTCCTTGATCTCAACGACATAGGAGGACGATCCAATGCGGACCGACAATTTCTCCTTTATTTCACCTTTTTAACCGTAGTTCGGATACAAATCCTTCCTACCGCCATGCTCTCATCTCTATCATTATCAAGGAATAAATATTCACCCCATTTGTCTACCACTTTTTTATAAGCTTTCTCTGACCAAGCACACAGTGGCAGACCAGTTAATTCCACCCACACAATTCTCTCTTGAAGGATAAAATCTCTATCAATAGGCTTCAAACAACTAAAGAACATTTTTATTTCATCACACACACAGAACCTATTTTTAGAGTCTAAAGACGGGAATTCTAACAGTACCCAATTCCCTCCCACATATTTTATAACTAATTCCTTGAATCCCTCTTTATCACACAGACCATATAAGTTCTCAAAGAACTTGCACATCAAATACTTTCCCCATTAAACAAGACATTTCATCTTGGAATTGGAGCATGTTATCTTCAACAAGAATTAGTTCCCTCAGTTGCCCTTTATCCCACTTCTCACTACCCGATTCTTTATTGTTGATCGATTTCATCTTTATCAATGGCTGATCAGAAGAGGGGTTTTGTTTCAAACCCAGTACGTTAAGGACATTAGACCCTACACCTATTCTGTTAGTAAGCTGATCCTTCTTCACCATCTGTGCATAAGTGATCTTCTCAGAATTCTGGACCGTATATTTTTTTTTCCCTCTTCATTAAGGGCGTACTCTTCCTGAAGGGTTGGCTTATGGACATCTCTTTTAAAAAAAACCTCATCAGCAAATATATGATAGGTCCCAAACCACATAGATCTAAGATTACGAACAATCTTCTCTGTTAGTATTTTAGTGTAATTGGATTAACTGGTTGATCAATTTAATCATAATAAACATTAAGCAAGTTCGGGGATGTGTGGAGTACACACTTGCTTTAGTTTACTGTGATGTTAGGGGCGAAGCCCCTAACGAACGTGGGTCCGGGGGCAGCGCCCCCGGTTGCGGGGTTCTAGGGGCAGCAGCCCCTAGCAGAGTCCAAGGGGCAGCGCCCCTGGCTGGGGTTAATAAATTACGTTACACATAGTCATAAGTATTATTTGAAGTTATTTATTAATAAATTTTAAATTTTGCATAGATAACTGCTTGAAGCAGTTATCTTGAATACAACTGCCCTGGTGATATATACGTTATTGGATTGATCGACAGACGTTCTGGTTCATCTTCCTCACAAAAATTCCATACGAAATTCTTGTCTCAATTTAGAGTTTTATCTGATTAAAGTGTTTTGGAGAACTACCAAAATAACTTTTAATCTGAAAGTTATGACACGACTCTCTAAATAATCCAGGTTCACACGACTCTCTAAATAATCCAGGTTGCTATTTTGAAATCCCCAACATTCTCTTTATCATCCACTCGTAGAAAACGAATGAACCCAAACTTCTTACCGGTTTTAAAGAGCTTGTTTGCAATATATGCATCAGTCACTGTTCCCCATTGCTCACATCTTTGCCATAGATCTTTAGCTTTCAAAGACGGGTTGAAATTGGTAACATAGAAAGAGGCCGATATAGCCTCCAGATCTTTAAAATTAGGATTTGTCGATCCCCTGTGAGTATCATACCTGTTGTCTCCTCTGTTAGGATTAGGAGCTCCAGCCGAATTCCTCCTGTAATTAGTCGATTGAGTGTTCCGGTTGAGGTTTTGCGTAACCCTAGCCCTGTTCTTCCCCCCTTTCCCCATTTAGCTGTTCTTAGTATTGGTTTTGATGTTTTATTTTTTATGTTTTTAATTTTAGCACTACAAGTTAACACATTAAATCATTAACCCTTAGTTGAGCCCGGCCATCTAATAGCACACGGACCTTCATCAAACACTCAACTACATACCGAAAACCTTATCATAAACATATAAAAGTGTAATTGCATATTTGATAAGACTTTAATTTGATATTATTTAATTTTTGTTATAAGCTTATGGTGCATGTATATAAACTTGTGAATAAATATGTTTTGTGGATATTGGATAATAATTAGCTATTTAAGTCTGTGTTTTGTTCTACCTTGGAATATGATTTTGACATAAACATGTATTAATTAATACGTAAACATGCATAATACAAACATAATTCTAAAGGTGTACAAGCATGCATTAAGGTAGCTCATATTCGTTGACTTAACTTTATTTGTAAAACTTCTGAATTTAAAATGAAAAGACCTATAATCATCTTCTCTCTTTTCTATTTCGATGTAATAAAAAACTTATAATTATCTTTCAGTATGATTATTAGAGAACTAAAAAACGTCATTAATTAATTTTTTTTTAAATTGTACATGTGATTTGTGTCATCTAGGCCAAATAGTTAGATACTTAGATTGCACAAGATTTTGAGTGTTACCAAAAGCAAAGATTTTAGATCAATAACCAAGCTAATGAAACACCAATAGTATACAAATTGTTGGAAAATCAATTTGGATTTAAAACTCAAAAAAACTTGAGTCATAAACTGGAATAGGAAATCTCCGATTGAATATATGAACAGGTAGGTGGAAAAGTGGAAAACAAGAAATAATGATATAGGAATTAGTTGGTAACTTATGGCTCCAGATTAACAAACAGAAAGTGGTGTTTCTTGTGATCGGAACTCTCGTACGAATGGTCGAATGTAAACTTAAACTCTTAACTTCTAATTATTAATGAAAAACATCAAAGTATTTATAGGCTAACAATCCTAAAACGACTAGAAAGAGGAAACTAGTAAAGACTACAACTAGGAAACTAATAAAAGATAAACATAAATAAAACTTAATATATTTGAATTTGATCTCCTCTTTATCCTCCCCTTGAGATCGACCTAGCCACCCTTGGTTTTATCTTTAACGAATCGGGATTAAATATATCACAAATGAGCAATGTGAAACGAGGTAACCAATTTATATAATATTATTAAAATTATTCATAGGTTCCTCAACAATTTATCTATATTATTAAAATTATTCATAGGTTCGATGGCATGGGTAATCGCAAACACACATGTCCATGCCTAAGAGGCCATCGTATACACATCTTGCTTCGCCCTTAAGATGTTCAACGCATTCTTTTCCACAAATCTTAAGGTTACATTCATGTGTGTTTATTATGCTTTCGCATATTTGCTGCGTATCCAACACCACTTCGCATGATCCATGGATATATGAAGATGCAACTGGAAAAACAAACGCACTAATGGTGTTATTCAACAGAAACATAAAAAAAATAGGCTATCGATATTGTTGTCCTAAATTAGTTAAACGATGCATCTTCTAATGTACAACATTATTATATAATAATGAAAATACCAAACGAAGTGTAACAGACCTGCAATAACAATACAGAGTAGGAACACGCGAGAGTACGTAGAGATGGCCATCAAGGAAATTAAAGAGAAAAGATAGAGATGCAAATATTAAATATGAAGTGTGGTCTTATTTTATAGACATAAAGATCATGAGTGACCCAAGAATGGCCCTTCCCTTTTACTTTATTTCAATATTAACCAACAAACATCTAACGTTTTTAAAGTTTACAAGACTTTTGTTCACAAACTAAGTTCGAAACTTTTATACACTAAGCGTTAAGGAAAGGATTTAAGTTATCCGTCATTTTGTAAATTAGATACGATTTAAACACTAGCTCGCACATTCATAATCGAAACTAGGTACTAGAAACTATCTTCGTATTTTTTTTCCAAACGGTAACAATCTTCGTATATTGAATCGAACATTTTATTAATTTATTTACATTAGTAATGATATCTAGCAAATAAAACTCAACATTTTACTAGGTTTCTATCTTAATATTTACATCAAATTGCTGACGAGTTTTCCATTCTTTCGTATTTTTTTTCCGAACGATAACAATCTTCGTATATTGAATCAAACATTTTATTAATTTATTTACATTAGTATTAATATCTAGCAAATAGAACTCAACATTTTACTAGGTTTTTATCTTAATATTTACATCAAATTGCTGACGAGTTTTCCATTCTTAGTAATGCGAACATTTTAGCCTGTTCATTTCATAATTTGTTGTGTTGGCCCGACTATCCTAGCGAATCCTCCTGTAGTTGTAGTAGGACACACCCTTGCCAAACAAAAATTAGTATTCAATGCAATTCATCCTTCTCTCAAAAAACTCCACGCCAATTATTATTATTATTATTATTAACTAGTAAACAAGTTCAGTGTTTCGCCGCAGGTTAATGTGCCTAAAGAATCTTATGAAGTTGTAGCGGCTTCATTTTAAATATCAAAATGCACATGTTGAGTCACTTATGTAAAGAAAATCAAGCAAATAAGAAAGAGGAGGCGGAAAGAGCTTAAAATATGCCATTATAAACAAAATATGAGAAGGCGAGCCTTCAAAATTCATATTTGCTATGAGTGATATTTAAAAAGTTACTAGTATAATGCCCGCGCGATGCGGCGGCGACAAATATTTAAAGGTTGTTAACGAGCTAATCTGATCCAAACCAAGGCTAGCTCGAATTGGACTCGAACTTCATTCAAAGTTGGCTTGGGTAGGCTCCAAATTAAACTTGAGATTGTTTGCTTGCACAATTTGGCTCAACTTTTCAATTTATTATCATAAATATCAAACAAATATAACTTAATCGTGTCGATGGATTAATTCTAAAACTTTATTCAACCAAAGAGTTGAGTAAGTCAGTTGCTTGTTATAAAGACTTAACTTATATTTATGGAGTATGTAATCTCTCCCATATTGTATCTCCATTCATATGTGACATATATAGAAACAATAATAAATGTTTAACGTTAAACAAAAAGATAATTATTTATAATATTTCTAATGCGTTTTAACACTTGTAATTATTTAAACCATTGAATTTTATGTGCATTTCTCCTCCTTATACGAGAACCATTAAGCATAATTCTTCCACTTTTAAAGCATTGATAACTTTTCTAAACAGAATTATCATATAAAAAAACACCATAAAATCAAGCATTTTTTTAAAAAACTATATACGTATTTTTTTTCCTAAAAAAACAAACTACTTTTTTTTCAAAGAAATAAAAATGATTTTCTTTAAACCTAGATGTGTTGTGCGTATATAGTCATGCTTAATTATGAAAATATGTTGCGTAATTATTATATAAGGTGTGTAATTATTTTTATTTATGCGTAATTATGTACGTGCAATATTACAAATATATATTGCGTTATTATGTACGTGTCAAAATGGGTTGGTGCTATTTTTCAAACGTGTTAGAATTAGGTGGTGTTATTTTCCAAATGATCATAATAGGTTGATATGGCACGCACAACCCGACATTAGTAGGCACGTAATGTGACATGGAACACTTAATCGACCCGCTATGAATAAAATACAACATTGGAACGCGTAACAGGGTCGCTATGCGCGTAAGCCAACATTGGATCGCACACAAACCCACATCGGTCGCATAAAGCGATATCAAACTTGTAACCGATGTCGATAAACATGTAACTCAACATCAGCCACATAGCCGGTACCGGTATGAGAGTAACTTGACGACAATAAACGCATAAGGGATCATCGGATGCGTAACTGGATTCGGTACACGGGTAACCCGTGCTTGACCGTACGAAATCTAGCGTTGGTACGTGTGTAACGCGGCATCGGACTCGTAACATATGTCGGTATGCATGTAACCCGACATCGAACGCTTAACCAGTGTCGGTGTAATCCGACGATGTTAAACGCCTGGCCAAAACCTGGTTGTCGGTCCTAACTCGTATTCGCGTAACATGTGAATTTTTTAAAATTACAAAGCATAGCAATACTATACTCAAATTAAAGAGAATAAAATTCTCGTTTTTATGGTGTAGTTTATATTTTTAAATATTAGCGTATACAATAGTTATGATCGTTTAAAAATCGTGAGGGGTAGTTGGTTTAACTTAATGGACCAAAAATGTAAGTATTGTTAGAAAGACATCTTTACCCCCAAAAACAGTTAAGACACGCATTAAGACTTGTAAAGTTTGCAATGTTTGTTGGACCTATTAAAAATAAAGAGGTCCTTGGAATTCTCTTTATATATAGTATAGATAAACGAAAAATAAAAGTTATTACAAATGAAATATTTGTCACAGTGCGAATGTGCCAAGAAATTTTAAAAAGAAACATATAGGAAAACATAAGGTTATTGATAAGTGTAGTTAAATACAATATAATCTAATTTAATGATCTAATCTAACTATTTATATAATTGTCTATAAAAAGGTTTGTTTGATTAGATTTAAAGGAGTGAAAATTATGATGAAAAGTTGTTTCAATATCTAGTTTCTTTATCTTGTTCTTTGGGAGTGTTTGCCTACTACAAAAGGCTATCTATCATCCGACCACCAACAACGATTTGTAGCGGCGTCACATAAAACCATATATGAAATTGATCTAAATTGTCGTTCACTCGTTCTGATAAGTTTTTTTCTGTTCTAAATTGATTGATTCATAGATCCAGTTGTTGATTTCGTATTGAATTATGTATTTTATCTGTAAAGTGGATCATTTTTTTTTATCGGGATATAGGGGTGGAGTGTTGGATGTACAATTGAGATAATACTATTAATAATAAGTGAGAAGATGACTGATGTTGAATTACAAAGGTTCATGAAGATGGACAAAATAGTAAAATTGATTATAAAATTGGGCTGGGGATTTTGAGATTATGAGGTTTATTGGTAAAGGATATTTTGAGATTACAAAATGGCAAAAGACGTCCTTTATGTTTAACCTAATTTTCATTAGACGTCCTTTAATGAAAGAAATAGCAAAAGACATAATTCATGTTTCAAATTTGTTTCACGTTACGTCCTTTGTCACTAACCCAGTTAAATTTTTTTTGTTAAATATAGTCATTTGCAAGGCACGCGAGGGTAAGTTCGTCTTTTTACTCCTTAAAGGGCTATTTGTATAGATTACTTAAAGTTTGGGCCTTGATCAAAATATTAAAGAAAATAAAAATTATATATATATATATATATATATTTCTCTCTCATATATTCTCTCTCTCTCTCTCCCTCCCTCTCCCTCTCTCTCACACTCTGCAACTACCACAGCGGTTGTGGTCGTTGTGCCACCACCACGACCACCGGTTGCCACTACGAGCGGCAGCCACCACCACCTTCAGTCGCCACTACCATCGCCGCTGACACCCCTACGATCCCCTAATTTTTTTGTGCAAATCTTTTTCTTCTAAAGACAAGATTAGGGAGCATTTTTCTTATCTTTGATTATGAACTGCAAATCTGGAAAACGAACCTTCAAATTGAATCCACCGGGACTTGTAAATTGGTTGGAGTATCGATAGTTAAATAAGTTTTGCCGCCGAAGACCCAGAAATCAGTGGATAATGAATCCATCGGAACCTGGAAATTAATCCATCGGGACTTGCAAATTTTTGGAGTATGCCGGATAAAAGAATTTGTCGTCGGAACCATTCGGTTGGAGATACCCTTGTCGGTTGGCAAACGAGCTTCTCGCTGGAAACCCTTAGGCCAAATCTTTTAGTTTACCGATCTGGTCTAAGTTACCAGTGAGATGGCGGCGTCGGTGGTTCAAATCCCCTTAAATTAGCACAAAATTAGGGTTTACAAATCAAATTAGGGTCAGAGAAAGAGAGGTAGTGTATGTATTGGTTTGAGTTGTGTGTATATACACGATTGTCGGAAACGATAGTTGGTGATGATGGTGGTGGTTGTGGATGGAGAGAATGAAGATGGAGGGTGGGGATGGTAGGTAGAGAGAGAGAGAGAGAGAGAGAGAGAGAGAGAGAGAGAGAGAGAGAGAGAGAGATAGTTTTGTCACTTTGTGTATTTTATTTGTTAGTTTTAATTATAAAATAAATAATGTATAAATGTACAAAAATACCCTCATGTGCAAGGCACATGATCAGATTTGATAAAAAAAATTTAACTGGGTTAGTGACAAAGGACGTAACATGAAACAAATTTGAAACATGAATTATGCCTTTTGCTATTTCTTTCATTAAAGGACGTCTAATGAAAATCAGGTCAAACGTAAAGGATGTCTTTTGCCATTTTGTCATTCTTTTTATTAGTTCGATGCAATGCGCCTCTTCTTAATATTGGAGGTATACTAGGTATTTTTTTCCCTATCTTAAATTTTAAATATATATATAAACGAGACCTTTAAAAACTCTATGGTTGCTCCCCACGTCTTCTCAAGTCATCAGATTGCTTTATTTGCAAATGAAGGTTTCTCATGCATTTTACCCAAATTCACGGGTATGTGTCTCACCAAACTTAGATAGCCCTTAAACGGGTTATAACATCTCATTAAATTATAAAAAATAATCTTACCAAATATTTTATATGAAAATCTTATAATTATAAAATATGGATATACTAAAAATTAATATCCTTTTTTTTAAAAAAATATTATTTATAAATAAGAAACAATTTTATAGTAAAAAAAATAAGTGGATCATGTGTCTCACCAAAACCCAGATAACTTTAAAACTGTCATCTCATTTATTTGGAAAACTCTTTTACATCAAACCCTAAGTATGTTATTAACTTCCTCACAATAAATAAATTAAAATAAAAAAATAAATATTAGAAACGAAAAATGTAAAACAACCCTATAATACAGGTGATAAAAGCTCCTAATGTAATATACGTATAGAGAAGCTATTACACCAATTGAAAGGTATTGGCTTGCTGTGAAAACAGTCGCACTTGAAAACCGGTTAACATAAAACAAACATATGTTTACAAGCAACAAAGAAAAACTAACTTATACTCAACAAATTTACTCTTTAAATTTGTTTTTCTCAGGTTACCTAACAAGCCTTTTAACTTTAGAAGCAATTTTTTAAAACTTAACAAACTAACTACACGTACATTTTCCATTTTAAATGAAGAGAATAAGAAAACACGTAAAATTAAGGAAAAAGCGTAAAAACAAAAACGAAAATAAAAATAACCACAAGCAAAGCTTGTTGATTTTCTATATATTGTTAACAATATTATCTTTTAATATCATTCCTATGCATATTATATATTATTCAGTTTAATTAAGATAAATCAAATATATCAAAATAATAAAAAGAGATGTAAAACTCATATTATTATCAAGCGTGCGCAACATACTCAAAATCCAAAATACTAATATTCTTGTCTCGTATGCATAGAGGTAGCACTCCTCATTATACTTCAAATCTTATTTCCATTCATATCTAGATATAGCTTAGAAACCTATATATTTCTTTTGATTTTTTTTGTTTGGTATTCATATTATTTTGTGGATATGGCATTGCCAAATAGTAAGTGATAAATATTTACTGTTTTTATGGAAATAACAAAAGGGGAGTCACGAAATTATCTATCGGTATGTTTGAGAGATGTCACGTCTTTAGCTTGAAATGACACCATTACAAAAACAAGCGATTTTGTTTTCTTATAAAAGGGATAGTGCCGACGTAAATATGTTAAGACTCAAAAAAGAGGAAAATTTTTATTAAGCCTCAAAAAGGAGTATATTTTTTAATAAAAATGTTGTATAATAAATAAGGGTCCTACTATGCCCCCCCCCCCCCTCCCCGTCCCTATATGCCCCCCCGTATAAGGCTATACGGGGCCCTATACGCACCGTATAGAGCTATACAAAGACCTATACGGACTGGTATGGCCCTATACGGGTCATATAGGGGGTGTTTGAATGTCCCTAAAAAACCCAATAAATAATCCAAACATGCAAGGAGACAAACGGCTTAAGGGACAATTAGCATGGGGCAACGCCCTACACCAGCCCAATCGGTTCAATCTTGAAGCCCAAATCTGGGTAAGGCCAGATCATTGTGTAAGCCCAAAGACCCAAACAAGAAATCCCCAAAGTCCCATGCAAGTAGAGCCGTAGTCCGTAGAGGTGCACAAATCAGATTTTTTTAATACCCGGTTCATGGTATGGAACCCGGTTCGGGTATGATCGGGTATTTAAAATTCAGGTACCCAGGTTGGGTTCGGGTATTGGCTTTAAAAACCATACCCTATGCACTGGGTTCGTGTCGGGTATAGAACCGAGTATTCTAAAACCATGTATTTAAATACGCTATTTCCGGGTATTGAAAAAACCATATTAACGGGTTTTTTCGGGTATACATTGGGTTTTTTAAGTGGTTGCACCTTTCTAGGGTATTTTCGGGTATTTTAAAGTTTTTTTCGGGTTATTTCGGCTATAGATCGGGCATTCAAAAAACCCGGCTTCAGGTACTGAAATAACCCGGTTCCCGGTATGGAATCGGTACCGGTTTTTGGGTATTACTTGGTACAAATCGGATCCGGCTCCAGGTACCGGTTTTGGCACTGAAATACATACCATATCCATACCATTTGATATAGTTCGGGTAATAAAAACCAATGTATAAAAAAACTTGGTTCCGAGTTTTTTGGTTCCGGTTCCGAGTTTGAGTTTTTTTTTTCAGCACCTCTACATGCAAGTCCCTAAGCCTCCAACAGTCCAACTCCATATAGTGCAAACAAGTTAGCTGACCACATTCAAGGAAAATGGTTGCAAAAGTTGTAATGGTATAAAAACTGATAATACGAAAGAAAACTGAAAAGAAGGAGAAAGAGAATTTTATTACTACATAATCAAGATTACATTCAAATGAAAACAAACAAAGTATATATATACAAACATATGCGGCGCATATGTTGGACGGATAACATATGCGCTCACCCCCCCCCCCCCCTTCAAGTTGGAGGTTGAGAAAAACCCAACTTGCACAAAAACTCATGAAAATGTGGTTCTAGTAAGCACTTGGTAAATAAATCAGCAAGCTGGTCAGCAGTCTTTGTGTGAACTAAATTGATGAGACCTTCTTGTAATTTCTCACAAACAAAATGACAATCAATCTCAATATGCTTTGTTCGCTCATGAAAGACCGGGTTCTTGGCAATGTAAATTGCAGCTTGGCTGTCACACTTGAGTTTAACCGGAGTAATATCAGGAACATTAAACTCAGTAGAAGTCTAGTCAACCATGCAAGCTTAACTGTAACACGACGAAGCGATCGATACTCAGCTCCAGCAAAACTTAAGGAAACATTGGGTTGTTTCTTAGACTTCCAAGAAATTGGAGAACCACCAAGAGAAACATAAAACCCACTAACTGATCGTCGTGTGTTAGGACATGCCGCCCATTCAGAATCACAGAAAGCCTGTAATTCAAAAGAAGGATTGATTATACTCCTTGCTTTGTTTGTTTTACTTTTAATCCCAAGAAGTATTTGAGTAGCCATAAGTCAACTCGAATTCTTTCTTCATACACCATGCTAAAATCTACAATAAGATTAGCACAATGACTGGTAATTAAAATTATGTCATTGACATATAGGCATGCATACAGGTCATTGTGGCGTCTACCAAAGATGAAGTTACATTGCTAATTCTTTCTTCATGGCATGTTTAACAAAAAGCATAATTTATTAAACACTAACTAACACAAGCATGCATGTTTTAAAAAACAACTTATATAGCATGAATAGCTTTACATGATTAATTGTAAGTTTGTAGCATGCTCAATGACACGACATGACACGTTTAACACAATTAAATAGAACCCTTTTAGTAACACTAATGATATATGACACGTTTAACAAGATTATTGAAATGGTTAATCATGCGTAGTTAAAAAAAAATAATAAAACACAATTATATCATAGCCATCTAAAATTATAATCCACATTTAACAATGACATATTTAATAACTAATGTAGAGCTATTTTGTTTCGATAAACGAATTATGAATAAGCTGTATAGATCTATTATCGCCTATTCAACACGATATAAGTTAACTATATTGTGTGTCACTTATGATTTCAGCTTATTAAAACCTTCTAGACACATTTTTAATCGTGTCATCGACGTGTCAAATCGTTTATGACATAAACCCGTTTACCCCGAACGCTAACATGTTTAGTTTCATGTCAAATCATACATGATGCCAATAACCAAACTAAAACTCAAATTCTGGATTCCTAATTGATCGCACCTTACTAGAGCATTCATTAAAAATCTTTTTGTTTCTTGTTATTGTGTTTAAACCAACCCCAAGGCCTGCAAACTTATCCACGGAATTGAGTTTGGTCAAATGACACAATTGGTCCGCTCAAGTCCCCATTTTTTGGTCATTAAACACAAACGCTTTATTATTATTATTATTATTATTATTATTATTATTATTATTATAATTATTATTATTATTATTATTATTATTATTATTATTATTATTACATGTGTATATTAACTTTCTAATCTAATGTTTCATAATAATTTTACATGGTTCATCCAAAGGTAAAAAAAAAGGTTGGAATTTCCTTTGTGTTGATTAATTATAAGTTATTCACAATAATACATTATTACAAAGAAATGGAGGCTTGCATCAAATTAAGTTTTTAATAAGTTTTCGTTACCATCAAACACACGCTTTCCATCTTAACCTACTCAATTAGAAAATCATTACACCTGCACTTCATAGAGTTTAAACCCGCATGTGACAATCCTTGATTTCGGGTCAAATTGTATTTATTTTGTATTTTGTTTTTATGTTGTAAACCGACCCGATTTATAACCCGAACATTTCAAATATATAAAATATTGGATTTTATGTTACTAAAACATTCCCGCTTGTCTAATTTGAAAAACCCCTTTTACGGATTCGAAAACGGACTTAAAACGCTCAAGATACATCAAAAACGAACTTCCGGACGCGAACCGACGTGCTGACCAGCAGCAGATCAGCAGCCCATTTTTTTATTTTTTATTTTTTTTTATTGTTTTGTGACTTGTCTTGACCCCTCTTGCATGCAAACCTTGATATCACACCCCATGCTTGACCCTTTCAACCCACTCTATATATACACCCCTATCCCCTTCATTAATCCTTGCGCATTCATCTCTTTCTCTTCAAATTCTCAAGCATTCAAATGTGTTCTTCATATTTTTTTTGGCAGTTTGACTTTCCAAAGTCAAACTTACCACAGTCTTACATTATAATCAACTTGTTAACACTTATTTATACTTAAAGATTGTTATACAACATATATATAATAGCACCCTTTGTACCTTCGGTGGGCATTTCTCCGGTCTCGGTCGGTTAAGTGTCCGGCCCATAAGACAAAGCTACATGGAGGACTCGTAGTAGTCCTTGATTATATATATTTTTCGCGTCTAACTATCAAACTAGTTATACTTGTTTAACTTCTGTTCATCTTAGTTTTATTTTACATTTTGAGTTCCATGGTTATGGGTTTGTAGAGACTAGCCTCGGTTATTCCGTAAATAGCTCCAAACCGGAAGCCGAACTCTTGTTTACTAGTTTGTTTAAATAGTTGTATAAACATGTTTTATGTAAGATTTGAGTTTCTAAAATCATTTTAATTAGTTCCATGGTTATGGGTTTGTATAATCTAACCTCGGTCTTATCCCGAAACAAGATCCGAACCGGAAACCGAACTTTCGTTTAAAGACTTTGTTGTTGACTTTTTGTATGTAAAACTTTGGTATTATTATTTATAAATTATTTTACAAGTTCTATGATGTTTGGACATGTGGTAACCATTCTTGGCCTTATTCCAAGATAAAAACCGAACCAAACCGAACTAAACCAAGTTTACTCGCTTAAGACACACAAGTGTGTTTTTAACCATTAAAGCTTATATATTTCTTTAAAAATACTTTATAAACTGATTTTAATTATTTTCACAAAGTACTCGGAATGTTTAATCCAACTTGATCCTATAACAAAGTTTGGACCGACTAAACCGAACACTCGATTAACGGACGTTGTTAGTTCTAAAACAATAGAACTACATACTTGGTTAAGTCTCTTTAAGATTTATTGAGTTATCTCATACATTTATTAATTTGGGAAAGTTGACTTTGGGTTTGGTCAAGTCACCAAGACCCGAACCGACCACCCGAACACTCGTTAAAACCCGTTTTAGTATCTATATTATAAAGGGACTTGTTTTCTTGCATTTTTACCCACCTTATTACTTAACATAGGTTGAGTAAAATTAAGGGCTATATACTTTAACCCGATTTCGAGCAAACTTACATTTTTAAAGGACTATTATTATAATTTCTTAAATATTTACATTTTAAACCTTAAACTTTAAATTGTTTATATTTCTTATCATTTATTTTGATTTAAAGACTTCCAAGGCAACTTTTCTAATACAAAACTTCTTCTCCTTTAGGCTTCGTTCGTTAAACTAATCGTTCCGGTTAATCTCCAAATCATCAAATCTTTCAAGTTTATTACTTTAATGTGAGTACTTTCATCCCCCGTTTTCACTCTTTTATATTTTGGGGGTGACATTGCAAACTTATTCAAATCCAAATGATTTATACTTAAATCTTAAACCACAAACTATATTGTATACTTCACTTAAATAAATGCTCGATTTGGTGATTATATGCTTAAGTGCTAATGCGTTTACCGCTTTTGGATGGTTGATTCATAAATCCGAGTATATCTGGCATCCCATTATAGAAAGGTGTCGTTAATGTATTCTTATTAACGATTTCATACAAAATCCGAGTATATTTGGCATCCCCTTATAGAAAGGTGTCGTTAATGTATTCTTATTAACGATTTCATTTATCTAAATTGTTGCTATTATTTATGGTTTTGTATACAAGTTGTGGAATTTCATATTATATATCTATTGTTCAAAAATTATGAAATTGCTCACCAACCTTTGTGTTGACAAAATCTATTTATGCAATGTTACAGGTTTGACTTTAAGTTGACTCGAGGACTTGAAGAAAAAAAAACGTTATCGAGACTATTAAGATATTAGCAAAACGAACAATATATTATTTACTATGATTTGAATTTGGTTATTGTATGAACAAGTTATTTGACTCTTTGTGTTTTTATAAATTTAAATGAGTTGATTAAATATTGTCACTTAATAGTGTCGTGTGCGATGAACAATCGGTTGCGCCGCGACGTTTCCGTCATGGTCGGGGTGTGACACCGCAACTGCTTGATTAGAGAATACACCAATTTACCATCCTTTCCCGAACAAGTTTTTAATTAGTGGTTTTATTTTAATTTGCATTCAAAATGATATTTGTGGTTGGTAATAATTGTAATTGCTTATTTGCATTCACTTTTTAGAACAAGTGTTTTCATGTTATTAAGGGCCATGAGGTGTGCATTAACGTAGGCATCATATTATCTACTTTAACCCCTTTAACTCCACTCTATCTTAAGAAAATTATTTAACCCCCTTTATCCATTTTTATTTAATGTAAAGTTGATTCTTAAATTATTGTGTTTGTGTAGAAGATTTTAAAGTCTGTTAACATTTTAACTCACTTTGTATACCCCTTAGCCTAAGCGAATGTCACATAACTACTTAATAATTGTGTAGATTATTGGTGTGCCGCCCCAAAGTTTTTTGATGTGGGCTTATCACATAGGCTCGGTCAATTATTCTAATAATTGTTATGGTATGGCTTTAGTCTACACGGGTTGATAGATTTTTTTCTGAGATTTAATACACAATATCGAAGTATTAATCTAAAGATCGTCTTCGCTCTTCGATGAAGAACTTGCTTATAATTAATTTGCTTGAATGTATGTTCAATGCCGAAGATTAAACACCACAACTATAAAAGACGGCTATGTTGAAGATCAAAAATAAACATAAAATATGAAATATGTATTGCAACGTTTTAAGTAACGATGAAATATATATTGCAACGTTTTAAGTAACGATCTTATGTTTGTAACTTCTAAAATTACAAAATAAAATAAAATATGAATTTTATGTTGTTCATAATGTTAAGCTAGATGTGTGGGCACACAAGGTTGGACCGAATTAGAAATAATGTTATTCGTGAGATATTAGGGTTGGCTAACATATCAGATAAGATAACAGAGTGGAGATTTAGATGGTTTGAACATGTGAGGAGAAGAGAGACGGCGACTCCTGTTAGATCTGTAGAAAACATTACTATAGAGGGGAGGATGGGCAGAGGTCGACCCAGATTGACTTGGGATGAGAATATTATACATGATTTGATAGACTTGCACCTCTCTTAGGACATGATTGAATATATGAATTCTTAGAGACGTAGGATTAAGATTAAAAACTTTTAGTATGAATGTAGAATTTTTGGTTACAAATGCATCTTAGGGGCTTTTCCTTACCATATTTTAGGGTTAATATTATATTATTGTAATACTTTAATTCTAAATTATTATTCTATATTTTCTTATTAATTACTATTATCACTATTCTTATCTATCTGCTTATTATTTATGACTATTATTTTTAATATTATATGGGATTTGTTATTTATCTAACCTTTTGCTGCTATCTAACGATCTAGTGTTGAACTTGTATTACAGTTTTTTGTTTCATACATATTGTTTTGTAGTTGCGGGTCTCTTCGGAAGCGACCTCCCTTTTCTTTGGGATAGGTACAGTTTGTCTACATCTCACTCTCCCCACACCCTGCAAATAACTTTGCTATTGGCGTGATTTCTCAATGTGTATGTTTTTGTTTTGGTTGTTGTTGTACAACCCGGTCCTTGCTCGAACACCCCTAACCAGTAACCAAGGTTCAACTAGTTCGGATTTTATAACTCTTTGAATCAATCTCAACCTGAACCGGTTCCTTCACGAGCCGATTTTGACTTGTTTGACCATGAGTCGATTCGTCTCCAACCCAAACCAGTTTAGAGGTTAGACCTGAAATGTTCACCTCTATCTTTATCTCTAGGGAGATGGAGAAAACATACCAAGCAAATAAGGGTTTTTTGGGTATCGGGAGAGGGCCATTAACCGTTTATGTGGGCACTGATTTACCATCCACCGGTGATGAGGTGGCTGCCACAACGGCTACGCTGAGGTGAGGAAGACGAACTGTGCGAAGTTATCCACTAGGGTCGTCCAAACCGCTCATTACTCGTTTGGAAATTGCTCGGAAAATGCTATCTTGTTTTTTCGCTCGATTGTAAACGAGCCGCTCTGCTCGGTTCGGTTTGTAAACGAGCCAAGCAACAAGCAAAGGTCGGCTCGGTTCGGCTCGAATAATTTTAATTTATTTTATATATAATTATATTGAAAATATATATAAATAAATAGACACCAAACATAAAATATAAAGTATACAATTCTTTGAACCCCTTTTAAATTTTTTATATTTCGTCAATTTTATAGTTTCATTAGTTCGATTCAAGTTTTCGGAATACTAGAAGTTTGTTTACATGTTTATTATATATCACTTCAAACTTTTTTCTTCTAAAAAGTTATAACCTATTATACGTTTGTCTAAAAAACTACTAATTTGTTTACAACATATATTATTTACAGCTTTCAAACTTGGTTCTTATTGAAATATTTAAAGTGAAAAGGAAATAAAAATGCTCGAAAATCGCTCGACGTTCGATCGAAAAATGCTCAATTAGATTTTGGCTCGTTTCGATTTTGGCTCGCTTCGAATTTCAGCCAATCCATCTAGTTCGGTTATAAATGAGCCAAGCAACGAGCAAGCCTTCGCTCGGTTCGGATCGGCTCATGAACAACCTTATTATCCACACAACAACGAAGTAGCTGAGAGAATGACGAGTTAGTGCGCTGAAGTGAACGACATAGAGAAGTAGTGATGGTCAGGGGCCTCCAATCTCCATCTCCGTGTTGCGGTGAGGGTGATGTTGCGATGGTGGTGAGCGGTAAGTGGGTTCTATACCTCTTAGTTTTAAAGCATTCACGTTACATTCATTAACTTTTACCCTATAATTTAACTAAAATTCATAAAATCTTCAAAAAACCATCCATCATTTTTATCTTTATCTTACTCGAAAATAATTATTTTATTATATTTCTCGTTTTTATACGCTACCACGATATATTATTAATTGAAAGGGGAATTTGATAATAAAAGAAAATTGACTCATATCGTCAATCAAATGTACGGAAGACCAACTAACTTGTCATGTCTGTATTATTATATTGTCACTTGTTAAAAAGCAAGACTATTAAATCACAAAAGAAACCAATACTTTTCTAAAAGCACTTAGTTGTGATTTTCAAATGCACTTATTGAGACGAGCAAAAGAGAAAAAATTTGAAAAAAAAACACTTGTAGTAGAGGGCTACAAAATAGTTGTGATTTTTAATAGGTGTTATGACGTCACCAAATGAGTGATTTCATTTAAGATGTGTGGTGGTTTTGTAGCCTCATCACATCATATATATATAGAGAGAGAGGATGGATAATTTGATAACCTTGTTGAGTTTTAAGAATTTTAAGAACCTTAATCTTAATCACACATCATATATTTATGTTTTGGATTGTTGGATTGTGATGTATGTTTTGGAAGACTTATTTATGTTTGAAGACTTATGTTTTAGCTTTTAAGACTAACATTTGATGTATGTTTTGGATTATGTTTTTTGAATTTTCATGAAAATTGGTAACTATATATATATATATTATTTATGACGTCAGGGTCAACACCGGTCCGCCCTCCCGGGTCGGTCCGACCATTGACCCGGTAAGGCGTCCGGGTCTGAAAACATTGGTTCAAATTCATCCTACCAAAAGGAACTTGGAAATATGGTGTAATTTTGACTTGTGTCAAATGGCAAGTGGTCCTCCGATGAAGGCGCGGTGCAAGTTTTGTGGTAACTTTTTTAGCCAAGACAATAACACAACTTTGAGACACCACATTGAAAAGAGGTATTGCAAAGCGTTAAAAAACCAATTGGGTAATGGCCAAGCTTCGGTGGCAAAGGATGGAGCCTTATGGGCTTTCAACATGGAAACGTGTCGGGACCAATTTGCGTGTTTCGTGATTCAAGAAGGTTTGCCATTCAATCACTTTGACAACGAGCATTTGACCTAGATTATTCAAACAACTCTTCAACCGCGCTATCAACACGTAAGTCGTGCTACCCTTAGAAGAGATTGTTTAAAATTGTGGCAAAGTGCTAAAAATGAAACAATATTATGTTTTCAAAACTTACAAAACCGGTGTTAACTTGACTAGTGACACTTGGTTGGCTCCACACGGTTCACCGGACTCGTACATTTGTGTCACCGCTCATTGGGTAGAACCCGAAACATGGCGGATGATGAAACGTACGATTGCGTTTGAATTGTTTGATTATCCTCACACCGGTGAAAATTTATTTTATATAATAGACAAAGTGATTAAAACGTTAAGTTGGAAAAAAAATACTCTCAATTTCCTTTGATAACGCGTCGAACAATACGAGTGCTATAAAACAACTTCAATTGAAATATAAACCGATTTGTAACGGTGTTAACTTGACTAGTGACACTTGGTCGGCTCCACACGGTTCACCGGACTCGTACATTTGTGTCACCGCTCATTGGGTAGAACTCGAAACATGGCGGATGATGAAACGTACGATTACGTTTGAATTGTTTGATTATCCTCACACCGGTGAAAATTTATTTTATATAATAGACAAAGTGATTAAAACGTTTAAGTTGGAAAAAAAAATACTCTCAATTTCCTTTGATAACGCATCGAACAATACGAGTGCTATAAACCAACTTCAATTGAAATATGAACCGATTTGTAACGGTAAATTTTTTCATAGTCGATATGTTACACACATTATAAATTTGTTGGTACAAGATGGTTTAAAAGCAATATAAAATGTTAAAGATAACTTTAAACAAATGTTACGTGACATTTTTATCTCGAACAAAACGTTTAGTAGATATCGCAAATATTGTAAAGAGGCGGGTTCCATTTGCTTAGGCCCGAATTGGGACACGCCTACAAGATGGAATTCGACATGTACAATGTTTGAGAGTGGATATTAAACAAAAAGAAAGTTTAATCTCATATCATAGTATGCTTGTGATGTTTAAGAAATTCTCTACATCGAGTTGGGCTATTATCGAACAAATAACCGATATGCTTGCCGTTTTCAAAACCGCCACAATTGTTTTATTGGGAGTTATTATCCCACGAGTCCTTTAGTACTTAACCAACTTTTTTTAATTTGTAACAAATTAAACGAGTTATCATTTAGAGGTAGACCGTTTTCCGATATAATACCTCCGATCAAAGAAAAACTTTCAAAATATTTCAAAGATATGCCCCCGGTTATTACTTGTGCTGCCGCATTGAACCCGACTATAAATTTAGACGGGGTGGAAATTTTACTTGAAAGAATTGGTTACTATTTGGATTTACACGATGACGACCCGTTTTGTATTAAAAATGCAAAAGAAAAATTTAACAAAGATTTATCAAGTTTGTTTGATGTTTATCAAGCAAAATATGGTAAAACATCATCCATTCATGAATCGGTGAGAAGTTCGGCGGGAAGTTCAAGTAACTCCGATCCCTTGTTAAACTTGTTTAATACTTTGGCTAATGAAAATAGTAAAAGGCAAAGGGGAAACACTCGATGTAGCGAACTCGGGGGGTATGCTGGAACGGACTTTTTGACCGGTATAGGTTCTCAAAGTATTAAAAATTTTAATGTGTTGGCTTGGTGTAAAGAAAAGGAAGATCAATTTCCGATTCTATTCGCTATGGCCCGAGATCTACTAACCGTCCAAGCTTCTACGGTAGCTTTGGAGTCCGCCTTTTCGTTTAGTGGTAGGATCTTTACGAAGAACAAAGCTCACTCCCGTGTCGGTGGAGATGGCAACTTGCTTGAATAATCACTTGGATGCTTTGGAAAGAAAACAAGATGTTTCTTCACTCGAATATGAATTAGAATACAAAGGCGAAATATATGAGGACGAGGTGGAAGCCGGATTGATGGCCGGATTGACCGAAGATGAAGCCGCATATGATGAGTACCTAAGAGATAGCTCTGATTCGGGAGGCGAAGATTGAAGATCAAGCAAAACGATTGTTGAGCCAGCAAATACAGAGTTAAAAAAATGACGTTGGAGTTTAGTTTGGGCAAAACGAATGTCGAGTGAAAGAAGATATTATGGGTTTATTTTGTAAGCGTTTTAGTGTTGAGTAACGAATGTCGGTAATCATTAAATGAATGAAAACATGCATTTTTAGTTTTTTTTTGTTCTGTTTCTGTTTCTGCAATTTTTTGGACTTTAAGTAACAACTGCACACCAAGCATATGTAAATTGTGGAGGTGTACAAAAAAACCGGTTTCACCCAAACCGGTTACCAACCCGACCCAAATCGCCAGTTTTAGGATCGGTTCCCCTTAAGATCTACCAAAACGGTTTTAAAACTGAACCGGTTTGAGAAAAACCGGTTTAAAACCGGTTTATAAACCGAACCGAACCGACGTGACCAGGTCGACCTATCTTTTGTCTAAACGGGTTTATAAACCGAACCGGTTTGAGTCAAACCGATTTTGACCAGCCGTTGACCAAACTGGTTCGGTTTATAAACCGGTTCGGTTTGGGTTTAAAACCGGTTTTGTACGCCTCTATGTAAATGTAATACAGTAATAATGCAAATTTGCAAAAATGCAATGATTTGGACTTGGACTTGGAGTTTGGCAGCCCATCCACTTCAGACTTCATACTACAGACTCAGAGAGCCCCCTCCAGGAAGCCCACTGTTGCAGTCCACCAAAAAAAAAGAGTTTTAAAACCGAACTGGTTCAGACCAGTCCGGTTTCTTGCTCACTCAAACCGGTTCCCAAACCGAACCGGTTTTAAAAAAGGCTTTAAGAAGCTGGTCCGGTTTACAAACTGAACCGGTTTGGATAAAAACCCGGTTTTGTACACTTCTAGCTATAGTTAATTGTTAAGTATGGACCTAAAATATTTAAAAGTTGGGCTGGAGAAAAAAATGATGGGCTTAGAGTTCACAAGACAATAGTATAAATACCCTTGGCTAGACGCTAAAACCAAAACATATCATTTTATCATCGTTTTGGCCCTTTTATCATGTTTTAGAGAGATCCAACATTCAAGCCCCAAAATCCTGTTTTTGAGTAAACAATCAGCAAAGATCGGCCGATTTCTGGAGATATAACCGTCAGATCAGTCTCAAATTTTAACAGCATGTTCATAACATACAAAATGTCTGAACGGTAACAATGCAAAAACAGCATATTCCGGCGACTGTATGGGCTTTCCATTGAAGACAAGCATATGGGTTCGTAGATCTTGATGAGACGGTTCCGTGGTCAATTGAATCACCTCAAACAAAGCTCGTTTATATAGTTTTAGGCTATTCGAGTGTTTTTGAACATAAACCTCAATGGTATCACCTCAAACGGTCTTTCCATTGACGACAAGCATATGGGTTCGTTCCAAACGAACCGGGCCAAACCAGGCCACACCCCCTAGCTGGAGCGTCGCGAGGCCAGAGGGGAAAAGGCCCGTTGTGCGGCGCGGCCACCCTGTTTTTCCAGAATCTTCGATTTTTGTTTATTTTGGGCCTCGAAAACATATTTAAACACCTCTAAACTCAACCCTAATCATAACCTGAATACCCTAGCCGTTTGGGACGAATTTGGGAGTTCAAGAGGAGATCTTTTTGAGGTTTTGGAGGCTTGGAATCATACGGTGAAGTGCTTACCATTCAACAACGAAGACCATGGGTTTTATCGCCTTTAATCTTTCGTTTATCTTGTTTTTCACCATGATTTCCTTTATTATTGTTTTGTTTGACTTTATGATGCTTGGCTAAAACATTATTGACTACTTAGGCTTATGATGAACCTATTTTGACGTTGTGATTTGATTTGAGATTTATTTATCGTTATGGTTTTTATAATTTAGTAAAAAAATTAACTATATTAAATTGATGCATATGGATGCTTAGGATTATTTGATGAGTTTTATTCCATAGTTTCCTTGATTATTGTTTGTCATATGATAGGTTGCTACTAGGTCATCTACTTTGTGTTTTTGACTAATTTATGATTGTTATGCATTAAGATCATAGGAATAACATTGTCAAATAAACCTAAGTATGCTGCTAATCTAAATAGCTATAAGGTGCTAGGTTATTGATATATCTTTGTTATTTAATCTTGCTAGATTTAGTTATTCGTAAGGAGTCCGTCTAATTTTGATTATTTAATATTGTCTATTGAATCAATTAAATATATTAAATTGCCTTTGATTTCCGAGTTGTAAGGTAGAATTTCGTATAAAGGAACCACGTCATAATTAATTAGGTGACCGTAAGGAAACTTGATTTTTAATACTGGTGTGCGTTAAAACTGATTAGAAACACATAGGTGTCTTCTTGAGAATGGTCAGGGGTCCTGTTCGGGTTTTCTTTTAAGTGTCTATTTTACAATCCCAGTCCATAACTAAATATTTTACTGGTTAATTAACAACTAAAATTTAGGGGATTCTAACCTAAGTAGTTTTACCATCTGATTTAAATAAATAAACTCGTGTTTCATTTAATTTACTTGTTTTCTTAATTAGTTTTTAATAATAGTTTAAATTAGTATTTTAATAAAAAACTCCCTTAAACAAATAATAAATAAATAAGTCGTGTCTGTAGTTGAGTCTAATTAGCTAGTAAACGTAGTTTAAAGAGTCTCGTAGGTTCGATATCCTAACTTACTTAGCTTTACTAGAGTCGATCGGTTCACTTGCCGGTTAGTAGTTTAGTCGAGTTTTAGAGAGTCTAGAGTATTACTTAGTGTAT
Source organism: Bidens hawaiensis (assembly GCF_021521415.1). NCBI lineage: Eukaryota > Viridiplantae > Streptophyta > Magnoliopsida > Asterales > Asteraceae > Bidens > Bidens hawaiensis. The sequence continues at coordinate 13,561 of NW_027505331.1, read as the reverse complement.
AGATTAGAGTAATTTAGTTAATAACTATGTTATTGACTAGTGTACGACACAGGCGGAAATATAGAAATCGTCGAGCACACACGTCATTTAAAACGACAAGATGTTTTTGAATACGTTTTTGAGACGACAACATGATTTATAATTGTAATTCATATTCATACGGAAAGAAAGTATTGAAAATCATAAACTTACAAAAAATGAAGTTACATAGTAGAATGCAGGGGTGAGCAGAAAACCGAGTTAACTGAACCGAAATCAAATTAACCGAAAAACGAACAGAAAAAACCGAACCGAAGCATTAACCGACGGCTAATTTTTTGTTTTTTTTTTGAAAACCGAATTTTCAGTTACAACAAAAACTTTTTGTTGTTTATATACAACATATATATTATAATGAAGCTCTAGAACAAGGAGGGCGTTGCAAGTATGATGATACAACCTGAAGATCTTACAAGCCTATGCATAGTAACTTGAAAAAAAATGATAAATAAAAAGGTTACAGACTCACGTGTAGAGAATGCAAGAAATAATTATCATATAGTACCGATAATTATTACATAGTACCAACTTTTAGTAGTGACAAATTTTTAAAATTAACACATCTACTACAAATAGTAATAAATGGTAATAAATTATGAAGTTACAAAGGTATTTTGAATTATTTAAATGGTAATAAATTCTAAGGTTGTAAGATATATATGGGAATTAGTGAATGGAACCAATAAGAATTAGACAAAATAAATTTTTTTAATAGATATATATATAGATATAGATTATTAGACTACTTTTAGCACGTACATCATGTGTGTACTAACGTTCCGCGATCAAACGTTATAGCTAATGGGCCCGGAAAGGCGTTGGTGGGGGTAGAGACGAATCGGTTAGGTTACGGGCTTATGCTAGAATGAGATGAAATAATGCATATAACATAACATCGTGATGAGCTAATTTTGAAAGAATAAATTATCGTTTACCGTGCCAAAACCCACAAACTCATCAACTATTTTTAGTTGACGTTTTCAAGTATATTTTTCAGGTAATGCCTAAGGATTATCTTACTCAACATTTTGGAATTGCTTGGAGATTATATTATATGGAATGCTATTTGTTATGTTTGTTTATCTAGAAATATCTTCCCATGTTAGACTATGAGTCGATTTAGTTATTGTAATTTTATTTGGATTATGAATGCATTATATGTTTTGTGTGTAAATCATGTGGTCATGCATGGATGCAATTCCGCCTTGACGGGATGTTACAGAATTTTTTAGAAGTTAACCGTATGGAAATTGATCATGTGATAATTAGTTTAAGACTATGGCAAGCAATTGGCTATTTGAGCACTGAATATATGAGGTAAATATGAGATGAAACAAATTATATAGAGAGCAACCATATATACCCGACTCAATGCACGTTCGAAAAAGGGAAAAAACGAAAAAACAACTTATCTTCTTCAATATCAAATTCTTGATCAAACCATAGTCCTCCAACTGCTAAAGTAAAAGAGCTCGCGAACTAGAAAAAAAAAATGAGCACATGGTTAAAGATAGGCAAACGATTTATACACATATAGTAAATTAAGATATAAACCGTTTGACTACGTTTTCCCCATGTTCTTTAACTTAGAGCCTGATTCCCATGAGCTAGAAGACTTTGAAAAAGGTAATGACAAGAATGCATAATGGCATTTGATGTATTGCGAGTGTCACGGGCAGCCATTAGCGGGTTGTTGGGGCGTTGCCGTGGTGGTGTTGGGTGGAGTGGTGGTGGAAGAGGTGGTGACTACTCTCTCACAGGAAGGGCACATGGTGAGGGTGGTGGCTGGGAGTTGCATGTAAAATGGTTGTGAAGTTTTTATGGCTCTTAATTCTTGAAGTTCCTTCTGCAATCTCTTGTTTTCTTCTGTTAGGGTTTCACAACATGTCTTTAGATACTCGCAGTCCACCTCAGTCTGCTTCAACTTTGTCCTGCAACAACTTTGTTTTTAAAAAACTTTGTTTTTTAATTTTTAAAAACATGTTTTAAGAACAGATTTCATTATAAGAACGAGGTTAATATTTTAAAAATGTTTTAAGAATATATGATCATGAAATAACATTCCAAAGATGAAATTATCCACTTATCCCATGATGTAATCGATCGTACGTAATTCACTACACAATGTATGAACTTAAAGCCAAATATATAAATTAGGAAAGTATTGATGAAATGTGATTCAACTCCATGCTACATCCACGCACGTGTGGTTTACGAGTTTTATGTTCTAGTTTGTTTAAATTCAAAATAAGATGGGCCAAATTTATTAAGGTTAATTTGCCCGGTTCTTAGGTTTCTAGCCGCTTGATGTTTTTCTATTTAAGAAAGTCGATGCACTCGTGACTGTTACGCAGTTCAATTCATTCAATACAGGTGTTTTGAACCGATTGCTTCCGCTTTTATCTTTATCTATTATCCAAAACCATCAAGTATCAGTCACATAATAAGCTAGATCTTTATCAATAAATTAGAATTAGAATTATTACCTTGCCCTTCTGTTTTGAAACCACACCTCAACTTGTCGTGGACGAAGATTCAACTGGTTTGCTAAAATAAGCTTTTGTTTCTGCAACAGATCATTTGTTAAATAAAAAACATGGGGATCCATATACATATATCACTATCATGGTACATATATAATCATTGGGGGATATATCTAACCTATTACATTTTATGAATCTGTAGTTTAATTCACATTGAGTAGCGACGCAGCTTGTTGCCCGCTTGCCTTCTGTTTCGATGTAATCCAATAAACAATCATATTTTAATTCACATTGAGATTTAGGCTATATATATCTCCAATGCAGCCGCCCATGACTTGTATGGAGGAGGACCGTAGGAGGGGTTGTACTAGAGAAGACTGGTTGTCCTTGAGGGAGAGCCCGTGTGCAAGGATATGTGCTCGATCGGACAAAGTTTGTGAAAAGAGAAATTAAGAGAGGGGGAGAGAAGAGAGAGAAGGATGAGGAAGCTGGTAAAGAACGCCCTTAGAGCTTGCGATATTCTTAATGATGCTCTTGAAATAAATAAAACATAATAGAGACAACGATTGAGACTAGGGGTACCCTATTATGATTATAACATAGCATTGTCTTGACTATTGTTGACTGCATCAACATTCTTTTGTACCTATTCGATCTCGAAAACTAATGCCACTTTTAAAAAAGTTGTTCTTTAGTTAGGGTTAGTGCTTGTTCGTCCAGAAATTTCTTATAATATGATGCAAATATGCATACGACCGCTTAGTCTTTCTTTTCTTTTTTCTTTTTTTTTTTTTCAAAAATCTAGCCAATATACGAACTCTCTAGATCCATATTTATGTGCAGGTGATAGCAGGGTGATCCGTTTTTGTTTGGACATATATGCATTCGGTCTTAATAAACAAATGAGTATTATCGACAGATGATTCTGCTGGAATGCCAGTTGAGCTCTGATTGCTGTCTTCGCTGACTAGTTGTGTATATATCAAGAGTCAATGTTTAGGGTTTTAAAGATTTTAAGTATATATACAAGTATTTTGATAACCTTAGAGCTAAGAAGAGACTTACAGGGTTGAGGGTGTTGTGTTCTTTGAAGCTATCCTCAAGAAAAGCGGATTGTTTTTTAGTGAGTCGGAGCTTCTTTCGGCCCAACCCGTTTTCATCATCGTCACTAGTTCCACCATACCCTCCTCGTCTTGAAGAAACTCTTTGATCTCTTTCTGAAACATCCACCAAAAAATCCATATTCCCCCTTGCAAACTCCATATCGGTTTTCATGGATGGAAATCTACTGCTACCAGTGCTACTCTTGAAAATGGAAGAGAAGTCCATATGAAATGATGATGTATCACTATTACTGTCGTTTGGTGAAGACTGAATGGGGGCTGCTTCTTCTCCATTGTCGGGATCATATACTGCTGTTAGCGGTTTCACATCCAGCCCTTTTCCCAGTTTAGTTTGAGAGCTTGGTTCTCCTATTACTGTCCATATAAGGTTACACACATTAATAAAGAAGGTTGTATAAAATAACTAAAACACAAAAATAAAGAAGCTAGGTATTCTAGAAAATATTTAGTGCCTAGCTTGCATGCCATTAATGTTATGAGAAGTTGAGAGTAATCCCCACAAATACAAAGTTATAACTGATTACATGATGCAGCAGGACACAAAAGCTAATTATATAGGACATAAAAACTTATATACAAGAAGAAAAAGGCAAGTTTTTTTTTTTTTTTAATAAGCTAGCAGAAATTAACTCCCTAATTAGCTTAAATACCCTTGATAAAAATGACGGTGAATTAACAAAAATATAGTGGATTTTGTTTTAAAAAAGAGGTGAGACTTTGTATCTTTTATGAGTAGGTCGTTGTGCACTTACCCTAATAATAAATTAAAGTAATTCTTTAAACTATAAAGAAAAAAGTAGCAAAAAGAAAAGAGAGTTGGATAGGCTGGAATGGACACTAGAAATTCAAAAGAAATAAGTTAAGGACTTACAAATTTGAGAGAGCCACGGGAAAGGACGGTGAGAAGGTGGCGGTGGGGGTGGCGGTGGTGGTGGTGAAGGTTGGTGGAGAGACGGCGAGAAAGGGCGGAGATCAAGCTGTAATGGCGGCGGATCTGATGATGAAGAAGAACAATTTGTTTTATCATCATCTTCCGAGTTCTTGTGTTGATGATCTTGATCAATCTGGCTGCTGCTTCCTAAGACCATGCAAAACCCTAATTCCTTCATCTTCTGTTGCTGTGATCCGCTTTGATCAGCAATTGAAATCGGCTTTCGCGTGTCTCCTAAGCTCAGAGCTAGCTCCATTCTGTCCTCTCTTAAGAAATCTATGATGATAAACAGGAGACTTTTATAAAGAGAGGGTATGGTGTGAGTATTTATGGAAATGGGAGTTTCAAGAAAGACATCTTTCTTCAGAAGTTTTGTTCAAAGTTATTTAATGTTTTAACAAAGGTGGCCTCGGCATAATCATTTGGTTTTGGTGATATATTGTTTTCTTTAAACCATAATACCTTGAAAGTTAAAAAATATATCTTCTTTTATCACTAATTGAAGTTGGATCAACAGTCATGGAAAAACGTAGTTTTAGATATAGGGCTACTTATAATTCGGTATAACTCATGTCTTTGTATGTAAGGGCCTCTCAACTTTGCAATTCTATTAATTTTTTTTAAGTTCTTTTGTTTACATAAAAATAATCATATTTGGAATTAGAAATACGCATATTGATGGCCCCTTGATATTCTCCTTCTGATTCATCGCGACACCATTTTGTTTATAAACACAATTAAATAGAACACAATTGAATAGAACAAGAACAATATGCTTGTAACTTGATTATCATGACAAACTGATAATGTAATTAACTGTTTAAAATGTTCCAACCTGGCTCCTATATTAGGTCTTTATAATTCAGTGGCGGAGGTAAGCCATGTCACCGGGTTCGTCTGAACCCTGTCTTTTTTCGGTTTTATATATAGCTATAGTATTGAATTAACGAGCGAACCCATTCATTTTAAGCGAGCGAACCGAATGGAAAAGGTGAAAGAAGTAGAAAGAAAATATATTGCTTGTGTTTTGAAATTGCAGGTGGTGTGAAACTATGGTTAAAGAGAAGAAGAAAGAAATGTTCTCTCAATCCAGAATCTTAATTTAGTTAGGGTTAATATTGTTTTGGGCTGTATTTAAGCCCATCATAATACTTTTTACCTTTTTTACTCGTACCCTTTGATTCTTTAGGTTGTTCTTGAGTGCAAGATAATTTATAATGCTTTTATTATTTTCACTTAATTTTGTGAGCAAACTACACTTTAAAAATATTTAGATTATTTAATGATGCTAAACAAAATTATTATAAAATAATAATGAATTCTATAAAACTATGACCACTAGTTAAAAACTTTTGGTTCAACCTGTTAAGTATTAGTCCATTAGGTTTGAGTTATTTAGTTTGATTTTGTAGGGTCTCTTCTAATCTAAAAGTCCAAATTTAACATGTATTTTCAGTCTCGCAACTTAAATGTTTAAGTTGCGCCACTACGTCAATCCATCTTTCTTTGATTTTGATTTTCAAACAATCAAATCCTATACGAGTTAAAAAGGCAAGGTTAGTTTTTGTTTGATGGGTGACGATTATATGAATGATGTTTGCATTTGTTATATCGAAAATGAGTTCTTTTTGAAAGTCGTTATTCTTTAATTTTGATTTTCAAATAAAAATCCTGTACGAGTTAAAAAAGCAAGGTTAGTTTTTGTTTGATGGGTGATGATTATATGCATGATGTTTGTATTTGTTATATCAAAAATAAGTTCTTTTTTAAAGTCGTTATTGAAAATGTTAAGAATCGTTGTCAAAACTAGAAAACGCGTAAGAAACAATTATAATATGTAATATCTTATATATATATATATATATATATATATATATATATATATATATATATATATATAATGGCTTTGTAGTTTATTGAATGTTGACAATGCACTTTTGTTATGATGCCCCGACCCGAAAACTTTGACGCCGGAAAAGATCCCGAACCCATAGGAAAAAATTCCTGACTCCGCCACTGCAGTTATAATAGATCTCACAACTTGTTCTTGAATCAATTCTTGTTGTAAGCTAGAGAAAATCACTTACAACAAATAAGGATCTTGTTCTTGAGTGTTTTGATTATTTATTATAAATGGAAGTGAAGAGTTGTTGAGAAGATAAGGTAGAGAGCAATGTTTTGAAACCCGGACTGGCCGGTTCGACCGGTCCAACCGGGACCCACTTGGTATTCTGGTCCGGTTCGCATAGTATAGCCCGTTTTCTAGCAACCCAGCCGGGTTAGGCGGTTTGCGGTCCGACCGGAATCGGTGAACCACCGGATGAACTGTCAAATTCTATGTTTTATTAAATCAAAAATTTTTTGTATGGTGGGAGTCGAACCCAGGCAACAAACCGAGATTAACCTTACGCTCTGTTCCCGAGTTTCATTTAACAAGGGAAATGAAAGGAAATGAAGGGATGGAAAGAAAATGTTGTGTTCCTGAGTTTCATTAAAGGAAGGAAAGAACAATAAGTGTGTTCCCGAGTTCCATTAAAGGAAAGAAAGCAAAGGAAAGGAAAGGAAAATGGAGGGTTTTATAGTGTAAATTATTTCCTTCCATTTTGGAAGGAATTGAATGGATGGAAAGAAAAAAAAATGAATGAAAGGAAAGGAAAATGAAAAGAAAGAAAATGAATGGAAATATTTTCATTTCCTTTCCTTTCCTTCGTTAAGTGAGCTCGAGAACACAGCATTAGAAAAAACCCCAAAAGCCATCCAACCAGACTTCATTCTTACTTCTTAAAGTGAAATCTTAATATTAAGTATTTGAAAACGAGCCCATAAAAGCCCATAAAACGTTTCAGGAAGGTTTTAGGAGGCAGGAAAAATTGACCAAATAATTATTATATAATTTATGATAAATTGATAATCTAACGTTTTGAACATTTTAATAATATATATAAATTATATATATATATATATATATATATATATATATATATATATATAGGGTTAGGTTACCGATTTCGGGGAAGAAATTTTCTAATGGGGGGAGAATGTGACATTTGAGTCAAAACAAGGTACACCTCAGTACGTATTTACCGATTAAGCAAATAAACGCCTTTTGCGTAACAAACCAACGATTAACCGAACGGGTTGGGTTATGACCCAGATATCTCGGGGGACCATTTATAAGTGATATACGATCTATACAAGCTAAAATATTAGAAATATGGTCTTAGTTTGATAGCAAACAAGTTAAACGAAAACATGCTCGTTTAACTACCCGCTATAGATTTAAACGCAAAAGATAGTTACAAACCAAGCATTGTATCATCCGTTAAGCCGAAAAAGACTTACCAAACACTTATTTGAAATGTTTTAAGCGACCGTGAAAATATTTTTTATTTTTACAAACATATAGTATGCTTTTATAATTTTACACAAAACTAGCCGAAAAACACTCGTTTTCGCGCTGTTTAACGCACCCGATAAGTTTTTCGCGCCAAAAACCGAACCCGAACTAAATTTGGACCGGGCTTTTCGTATTTGGGCTTGATGAATCAGAAACTTGGGCCAAAATGGGCCCAAGGTGGGCCCATATAATCCCGATCGCAAACAGCAGCCCCCCCTTTTAGTTCTTTCACATATAAACTAGATTTAAGCCATTTTCAACATCATTTCTTGAAAACTCTGGACACAACTTCTGCTCCTGCCAGAAAACCTCCAAACCCTAAGGTAAAGAGCTTAAATAAGTAGCTTTTGAACTTGTTTAAACTTGTTTAATACCATAAAAACATGTCTTGGTTACTAAAAATCATTCCTAACCGTGTAAAAATCCTAAAAATGGTCCATAAACATGTTTTGATCATACACATGGTAAGGAACCTGTTTTGATAGTTTTTTTGGCCATAAACACGGATTAAAGGGTTGAAACGACGTTTTTACGGTTCAAAAGTTCGTTTTTGTGCACTAGCCGAAACCCTAAGTTAAGGGCTGTTATGTTGATGAAATATTGCTTGTTTTGTGATATAGGACTTGTACCTAGCTTTCTTAGAAGCACAAGAACCTGAAAACTTGATTAAAAAGTCGGAAACGAGCCAAACCCGCTAAGGTAATGCTGAAACACTCGCTTACGGGCTATTTAGGTTAAGGTTGTGATGTACATATTTTTAGGACTTGAAATTTTGCAAGGACATCAGGGACCATTTCAATGAGTCCCTGTTCAAATTTGGTAATTTTTCGACCATCCGAGAATATTTGGCGAATATGTTACCGAATTGGAACGTTTATTTGGGAAAAATAGCTAAAATACTTCAAAAATTATGAAAATTTTCTGAGAACTCATATTTGATGTATTTTGATCACATATGAATTTTGGGATCATTTGGAGAAGTTTAAAGGTGTTTTGTTTATTTGCGTTCGTGTGAATTTTTACAGCCGAATTTGGGCCTAAAAGAATATTGCACGAGCTTTTTACATTCTGGAATTAATACAGGTTGTTTTGGGACATGATTTTAGTATTCAGGAATTTTTGTGGAATTTTTAAAAATTGTTTGGGGTAAACGGACTATTTTCAGGCGAAACATAGCCGATAAAATGAATTTTTATAAGCTAATAAATCAGTAAATAAATTCCAGAAATATTTTTATTAAAATCTACATATTTTAATTTATAAGTGGTTAAATTTCATAATTTAATGATTAACGGTTAATTAATTATGCTAATCTGAATATTAAACAAATTCAGTTTTTATAAAAAACCGGTAAGTTCGCGACTAGTGAATCTGTGGGAATATCAAAACACCAAGAGTGATCAAAAATCATATTTTTTGACTAATTAAGTGAAAATGAACTTTTCTATGAGAAACCTGGACAATCCGAGTGGATTGTGCGCGTTTCTCTCAAATCAAACTGAATAAACGGAAACGGGCCCCGTGGCTTATCCGGGACCCCAGTATGTGATCTTTCTTTATAACTTAATCATGTTATTAACCAATACATTTACCCAAGCTTATTTTCCCATAACTGTTTCCTGAACGCGTAAACGAGCCACTTGGCCCAGCTGGGAAAACGGGAGTCTGAGCTAAGTTTCGGTTTTAAGTACTAGACTTTGAACAACATTACAACCTAAGCCTATTGCCACTTTCTGGGCGTTCCAGCTACACCCAGATTAGTTATACAGCCCAGTTTAGTATTGAGATTATAATAATATTAAAATATTAATATTATTATAATATTGATTATAGGAACTACTGATAGTGGACCGAACAAACCACGAGCTGATACAGTACTGATTATCTACTAAACCGTGAGTTTCATGACCCCACTCTTTAAACAGTTTACGAACTTTTGGGGTGAAAAGCATGTTTGATTTCATTATACATACCTGAAACATGTATTGATGTGAATTATCTAAGTGTTAACACACGAAAGTCCCCACGATCACAGTGATTAACTTCGAGCCGGTGGCTTGTGAATAGTACTATTGGTTTGACAAACCCAGGCGGGGCCAGCACGGTTGCTGAGACATTATCCCGTTTGCACATGTCCATATTTTATTTTTACGAACCAGCTATGTAGTGTTAGACATAGCTACCGGGGCATGTTGTGGGCGGAAAGGGGCCACAGTGGTTGATTGAGCGTGGGAAATGGAGGCACGCAGCACGAACAGTCCAGGCTTCACTGTAGCTTAACATAATTACATCACATACATCATTTAAATACATACATACTTATTTCACGATTACAAGTGTTGACTTGTGAATACTCATTATTGCTTTCTTGAAACCCGTGAAACTCACCAACTCTAGTAGTTGACCCGTTTTAAACTGCTTTTCAGGTGTACCTAAATCGGAGTAATTTGGTGATCTGTTACTTGCCTGAAGTGTGTGGTTGATGTATGTGAATAGAAGCAAAGGAGTTAGTAGTAAGAATGTATAGTTAACGAACTAGTTTTGTTTGTATCACCTAGACCGTAAAACAATGATAGAACGAAGGAATGTAATATATTGTAAATTAGTTTGTAATGTTTCTTTATAAACAATTGTGTTGATATCAGAGGTGTCTGTTACATTCCCGTTTTACGCTTCCGCATTGTGCTAGACGGGGTGTGGCATAAGGTCCACAATTAAAGATAATAAATAATGTTAAAGTTTTCTTACACTTTATCTCCTAAAAACATATATATATATTACTAAAAAAATGTAAAAAAAATAGCAAAACATTTTTTTATGTTTTATATGTTTTGTATTAAATGTAACAACATATATTACGTGTTACAAAAAAAAAAACGATGTTACATAGGGTTTTCACGAGTTTTCTCAACTTAAGAGGGTTTTCAAACTATACTTCTATATATATATATATATATTATTTATGACGTCATCTGGGTCAAACATCGGTCCCCTCCCGGGTCGACGTCTGGTAAAGTGAGAGAGAGAGAGAGGAGATTGAATTGTCAACAGTTGTGTGTGTATGAGAGACTTGCACTATTTATAGTTATTTATAGTGCAAGTCTCATGCATTTCCATTTTCATTCCGAAGGCCCAATAGGCTTGTTTACATACAAAGAGGCGTTGGATCCAAACATACACAAACTAAACGAAAGCAAATAAAATGCATATGATGATTAAGATAGCAAATACAAAAGACTTATACAAAATACAAATGGGCTCTAAAATCTCCCTCTAGTCTTTAGTATTTTTAGTTGCTTTTGTCTCAAGTCCATTTCATACTCAAAGGCATTGGAGGTGTCGTATTAGTTGATTGTCAACAAGATAGCGAACGAACTTGTTGAACCTCTCAACTATTCGATCTGTTTTCCCCCGAGTCGGGTCTTTAAGCGTATGCAGAGATGACCCGTACAACCTCATGATGTCTTCCTTACTAAATCGCATTAGCTCACTCATCAAAAAAGCGAAAAGATCGATACCCTTTGCAGTAGATCACTGCTACACCAGTCTCACCTTCAAAATGCCATGAAGTAAAGTCTGAAATTGTATCGTACTTGAATGGTTCTCAATGATAAACATAAGGCCCATCTTCTAGCATCTTATCCTAGCTTGTTTAGGTGATTAGGAAACTGATTTACTTAGATAGCGATAGTCTAGCATCATTAGGTTGAACATGGGCCATGTTGAGCTTCAGTACCTTCTATTTTGTCTTTTCCTTTTGTATTTTCAAAATAGGGTGTGTTGAGGTTAGCATGGCCTTGTTGTGATTTCCTGAATTTGTCTTTTCTTCGTATGTTCTTGACATGGCCATGCCTTCATTCACTATGAGGTGTGTTGAGTCTGTTAGGGGTGAGCAATTCGCGGTTCCGAACCGTTAGAACCGGGGAACCGGAACCGAACCGCTAGATCCGAGCCATATTATTGTATTTCGGGTCCGGTTCCGGTTTTTAAATTTGGCTGGAAACGGATCCCGGTTCAGTTCTGGTTTAAACTTTGAAGATTAAACCGGGTTAGGTTTAATCTTTGAAGATTATATTTAAAATCCTATTTATTTAATAGGCTTTCATACTTCCATGCACGAGCAACCATCCACGTTCTCACTTTCCTGGTTACATTAAATCCCTTAGTCCTTTTTAATATCATAAACAAATAATCATCTTCCACGACCCTAAATCTATTTTAAAAAATAATTATTTTCTGAAATATTTTGAGTTATTCTAATATAGAGTAAAGTGTCATTTTCGTCCTTGTGGTTTGGCAGAAAATGCGAATTTAGTCAAAAAAAAATTTATTTTTTGCATATGGACTATCCACGTTTCCCAGTTCTTGCCAATTACATCCAAATCACTAACCACGTTAAATTTAATCGTTAAGTCAGGGGTAGACATGCATTTTCACTCTTTCTTATTATATGAGTAAAGTGCCAAAATCGTCCTTGAGGTTTGGTCACATTTGCGAATTTCGTCCAAAACTATTTTTTTCGCAATTAGACCCTCGATTTTTCCTAACTGTTGTCATTTTCGTCCAAATTGTTAACTCAGTCTAATTCAACGTTAACTCAGGGGTGTTACTGTCCTTTTACATGTTTATTATTATTATTATTATTATTATTATTATTATTATTATTATTATTATTATTATGTGTTTGTTCGATGACATAATAACATCTCATTATTCCTATGCTTAAATCCAATATAGTATCAATTTGTTTATTCTTCTTTATTTTTAGTCATATAAAGGATTTAGCTCACTGTAATAATAATAATAATAATAATAATAATAATAATAATAATAATAATAATAATAATAAACATGTAAAAGTACAGTAACACCACTGAGTTAACGTTGAATTTAGACCGAGTAAACAATTTGGACGAAATTGGCAATGATTGGGAAATATCGAAGATCTAATTGTGAAAAAAACTATTTTTGGACGAAATTCGCAAATGTGACGAAATTCGCAAATGTGACGAAACTTCAGGGACGATTTTGGCACTGTACTCATATAATAAAGAAAGTGAAAAAAGACATGTCTACCCTAACTTAACGATTTTAATTTAACAGCGTTAGTGATTTGGGTGTAATTGACAAGAACTGGGAAGCGTGAATGGTCCATATGCAAAAAATAAACTATTTGGACTAAATTCGCATTATTTGCCAAACCACAAGGACGAAAATGACACTTTACTCTCTATCTATTTTCAATCCCCTTCATTAAAATATAATATGTTGATATAATAATGTTTTATTTTATGGGTTGTCACTTGTTTCTTGCACATTCTAATATTTCATATTTAGAATTTTAATTGAAAACCGGTTCCGACAAGAATAGTTTACACAAGAACCGTTTAACTCGGTTCCGAACCGAACCGGAACCGTTAAAATACGGTTCGGTTCCGGTTCCGGTTCTATATTTAGCCTTTAACGTTTCTATTCGATTCTGGTTCCGTTCGGTTCTCGCGGTTCTGAACCGTTGCACAACCCTAGAGTCTGTTTTCACCGTTTTCTCCGATTTTTTTGTATATCAACTCGTTTTATTATTTAAGGC